>NC_056524.1:224468611-224639552 GCF_019175285.1 Sceloporus undulatus | reverse complement strand
AGACTGAAATGCTTGATAAACATCCCTGTTTGAGTTCAGGATTTCTACCACAATTGTGCTTAACATTTCACACAGAAATGGGTAATAACAGATTTCTGTCAATAAAGCTGTCACAATCACATTTCAGTAGGTCTGGATGTCACTCACATGTCACAAGGTTTTTGGTTGCTGTGCTATACAAATATAGTGATGATTAGAGGATGGGGATATGGCTACATTGGTTTAGAAGATGAAGGCGGTGGGGTGAAGAGATGAAGTTGACAGTTTGGCTTTTAAGTGCCAGATTTTGAAGCAACAAAATGAAAACCTGAAAGACACCGAAATGATTTCTAATACAAACAGGATCAGCCATAGCTTTTTAAAGAATTGCTAAAGGACCAAAATGTGATTTAAACTGTAATAGATATTGATTTCTGTATTAGTGTTTTTGCTCCTTGTATTGCATTTCTGCTGCCATTTGCTAAAACGGGAATGGCATTTTTCATTGTATTGACTAGAAAGCTAGCTGAATTACAGTAGTTGACTTTAGATCGTAAAAATAATTATATTCCAACAGTAACGCTTTGAGTTCAGAAGACTAGGTTCCTTGTGACTTTGAAACAGTATAGTAAGCATTAACAAAACAGAATTAGCCCTCTATATCCATGTGTTCTTTATCCATGGATTCAACTATCCATGGCTTGAGAATCCACAGCTAAAAAACAAACCTTGATTTTGCCATTTTATATAAGGAACACCATTTTACTTATATTGTATTTAATGAGACTTGAGTATCCATGTATTTTGGTATCCACAGGTGGTTCTGGAATGAAACCTCAGTGGATACCAAGGGCCCACTCACCGTATGGGCAGAGTGCCTGTGACTTACCCAAAACACTACTATCTTTTGGAGTATAACTATCCAATGAACTCCCTACCAGTCATGAAGGTTACCTAAGCTGCCATTACATGACAACACTATTGTTTTTAATAAGTTACAGAGTTTGTATCTTGAATTTGCCACATACTTTCATTTAAAGCCAAGACAAAGTGGAATGAGTCAGAATATAATAAAATGGCCAATACAGTCTGTTACAAACAAAACAACTCAATTGAGTCTTAGATGGCCAGGACAGCCATTAATAACAGAGGAAAATGTTTTCCAAACATCTGAGCTATCTGCTGAAGGAATCACATTGTTGCAGCTGAAGCCCAGGCTAGCTCCTACCATGAGGCAGGTTGAGGTGTCCACTGCTGACCAGCATTTTCCCCTTGATGGATTCTGCAGGAAGGGACAGTAATAGTCTAGGATCAATCTAGTGAAGTGTAAAACTCTGCCATATGAAGTTCCACTCCTTCCTCATCTCCCCACATGCTCAGTCTACCTCTCTGTCACAGGGACAATTTCCCTAACACCATCTTGTAGCCAGAGGAGGATGGAGATGGTCAGGCAGCATCTGACTATTTTCCTGCTGCTGAATGCTCAAAGACATCATCATCCTTCTGGGCCTCTTGAAGACCCCCAAGAAGTCCAAGAGGATACCAACCTTGCTATTTGTCAGGCTGCAAGAACACAGCTGGATGCTGCCTGGTTTTCCCCACCCGCCTGTTACGCAAAAAGGTGGAAGGACTTGGGGTCCCAACTAACTGTGTCAGCATGTCTTTAAATGTTTTGGGAATTGCTCAAAGGATGCTTGCGAGAGGTTAGTTTTCACTTATATATACTGGTACTAACTATGGGAGAACTCCAAGTTTGATGAATAAAGGAAGTTTTATTTTAGAAATAGACAAGAGAGCACACAAACACATAGTAACAATTCAATCTTAGACCTCAAGTAAGGCTAACCAAAAATGGAGATTTGAAAATTGTATTGTGGAGGCTGAGGGTTATAGAGGGATATATTTACCAGTCCTGCAGAGGAAAGTGGGGTGTAGCTCAGACAGCACCTAAGAGTGACACAGTGAATGAAGGAGACCCTCTGTGCACACACAAGGCTAGAGCTGGGATTGATATTTATATTTGATTTCTTGTACTCGAAGGGTACTTAGTGATATATTGCAGTGTAATAAAGGCCTGTTGGTCTTCACACGGAATTGATAATGGGATTCTGGAATGACTGATGACTGTAACTTCAGATTAACAAAATAGTGATTAGATTTAGGACAACCACAAAATAGATAGAGAAGTTGGCTGGGAACATGGCAGAGGGTAGATAGGAAAAATTGGTGCAATGAGACCTCCTTTGTCTCTCAATGCAAGAGGATATGCAGAAAGCTTAGGGAAGGATGAACCAATCAACAAAGCCATTTAGCTTTCATTTTGGTATTACCTAGATCCTTCACATGTTTTTGAGTCCATGTTCCTTTCCAATGGAAAGGTTTTCTGTCTTCCAAAGGTCATCGTGACCTCCTAAAATGCCTGGCTTTAGATATGAAAATATGGAGACCCCCATATACAATGTGGGAGTGTCAAGTGTGCTATAACATTCCACTGGCCAGTAAATGGTTGTGTATATTAATAATGTACACAGAGCCATTGCTGTGTTAGTATGGAATAGTAGTATGTGAAAGAACATGGAGCATAAACTTTCATAGACTTGGATCTAATCTGCTCTGCTACCTTTGTTACGCCAGATAGTTAATACATCTTTGAGGGATGGGCAATTTCCATCACAACTGAAATTGGCCATAGTAAAACCTATTCTAAAAAAGCCCTCCCTTGACCCCCTGGTTCATAATAATTATCGGCCTGTTTCGCTGCTACCATTTTTGGGAAAGGTGATCGAGAGGGCGGTTGCAATCCAGCTTCAGGCGGTCTTGGATGAAACGGATTATCTGGACCCATTTCAAACTGGCTTCCGGGCGGGCTACGGGGTTGAGACGGCCATGGTCGCCTTGGTCGATGATCTCCTTCTGAGCGTCGACAGGGGAAGCGTGTCCCTGTTGGTGCTCTTGGACATCTCAGCGGCTTTCGATACCATAGACCATGGTATCCTTCTGGGACGCCTGGCAGAGGTGGGAATCGGGGGCACTGCGCTCCAGTGGTTCCGGTCCTACCTCTCTGGGAGGTCCCAGATGGTCCAGCTGGGAGACGTGTGCTCCGATGAGCGGGCCCTTAAAACTGGGGTCCCTCAAGGAGCCATTCTGTCTCCCATGCTATTTAACATTTACATGAAACCACTGGGAGAGATCATCCGGAGACATGGGGCGCGGGGTTATCAGTACGCTGATGACACCCAAATCATTTTCTCTATGTCTCCGACTGATGCAGTGACTGGGGATGGGGTCTCTCCTCTCGTGGCATGCCTGGAGTCAGTAATGGGCTGGATGAGGGAAAACCGACTCAAATTGAATCCAGAGAAAACGGAGGTACTAGTTATAGGTTCCCCTGGTCCAGGAATGGCGGTGGTTCCACCTGTCCTGAACAGGGTCACGCTCCCTGTGAAGGACTCCGTGCGCAGTCTGGGGGTGCTTCTTGACTCATCGCTACACCTGACTGCTCAGGTGAACGCGACGGTCAAGAGCACCTGTTATCAGCTTCGGCTTATTCGCCAGCTGCGCCCATACCTGGCCCAGAGGGACCTAGAAACTGTTGTACATGCTCTGGTAACCTCGAGATTGGATTTCTGCAATGTACTCTACTTGGGGCAACCCTTATATCAAACTCGGAAGCTGCAAATGGTTCAGAACATGGCAGCCCGGCTGGTCACTGGTGCTCCCAGGACCAGCTATATAACACCGGTGTTGAAAGATCTCCATTGGTTGCCTATTCGCTTCCGGGCCCAATATAAGGCGTTGGTTATTACCTATAAAGCCCTAAATGGCTTGGGTCCAGGTTACCTAAAGGATTGCCTCTCCCCGTACATTCCGCCTCGCACCCTCAGGACATCTGGGCAGCAGCTACTGAAGGTGCCTGGGGCTAGATTGTCCTCCACCACAAGGAGGACATTTTCCACTGCTGCCCCAGCCCTTTGGAATACGCTGCCCACTGAGCTCCGCTCGACTACCACCCTGGCCCAATTCAGGAAGGATTTGAAGACCTTCCTGTTCCAACAGGCATTCCCCAATTAAAAATCCTGTGGGCCTCCCTCCTCTTTCGTGGCCAAGAGGAAGGGCTTTGGGGCTTTTAGCCTGTGTTTTTTATTATTGTTTATATGTGATGTATTTTGGATTTTATTGTATGTATTGTTGTTTTAAATTTTATACTGTAAACCGCCCTGATCGAAGGAAGGTGCGGGATATAAATAAAAACTTTATTTATTATTATTTATTAAATAATGCAGTTTCATACCAGTTTAACTGCCATGGTTCAATCCTATGGAATCATGGGATTTGTAGTTTGCTGTGACACCAGAGCGCTATATAAGAGAAGGCTAAATATCTCATAATATAGTCTACCCTTTAGCATTGAGCCATGGAGGTTAAAGTGGTGCCAAATGGTATTATTTCTGCAATGCAGATTAGACACACATCTATGGAAGTTTATGCTGCAACTTCGTTTGCAAAGTTTCAAAGGTGCTACAAGATCCTTTTGAGTAACGTACACAGTTGTTAATGCACTTTTCCAAATGTCCATATTTTTGTACACATGTGCTAAAGTATGACTACAGCATATATATATATATATATATATATATTTAAATTGACTAAATGGTGTTTTCACTTTATTTATTTATTTATTTACTTACTTACTTTTATCCTACCTTTCTCCCAAGTTGGGACACAAGGTGGCTCACAATATACACACTTCCAAGTGTATTTAGACATTCACAATCTAAAAAGGTACTGATGATTTCAAGCATCCAAAATTATATTACGAGCCATGGACATGTGTCCATTTCTCAGACAAGGTTTGATTCCTCTTGCAATGAGTCCCAGGAGGTGCAAGTTTTAAGAATCTTGTAACTTGAATCTGCCACTATATACATTGTGTTCTGGAGTGGCATGTTTTACAGAGTTTGAATTAAGGGAAATGACCCTGTAGTGATCACTTTAACTATTCCTCAAAAGCCTACATAATAATTGGGTTTAAACATGGATTTTGGGAGGTGCATTCTTATCCTTTCATTCATAATTTGAGTGCTGATGCATAAGAATCATGACCTAGTCTCTCTCGCCCTCTCTCTCTGTGTGTATGCATTCTCTGAACAAAAGGGAGAGTCAACAGTGATGATATGTGAGTCTCATACTTAAAAGAATGTTCCTGCTGCTGTTCATTTTGTTCCAGCTGACCTTCACCCTGTCTCATCTCCCCCCTATTGCTTAATGGCAAAATTAGCCAGTTATATATTCTAATAAACAAATAGCCAGGTCACATAAACTGCAGTGTCTGGTCCTTTAATAGTATGGCTTCAGGCCATTAAACCCAAATGCACTCTGTGTGTGTGTGTGTGTGTGTGTGTGTGTGTGTGTGTGTTTGTTTGTTTAAGATGTCTATCTAATTGCTGTTCTAAAGAGCTTTGTTAAAGCTTAACATACCCAAAACTGTCTTGCCTTTCCATGTCAGACACTGTTATTTTGGGGCATGCCCATGGAATTAAAGAGGGAATTAGAAGTTTGAGACAGTGTTTGTTTAAAGTCCTGATGTTTATCAGAAGATGTGTCATTTCAGTAAGACAGAATGATGGGAACAAACACATTTAGTGAAGAATCCCACGTCAAAAGGAATGCAATTAATCTTCACAAAACTATTATCTTGTGTTTTTACCCTCAATGAAACAAATGCGCTATAGCCTTTTTACAGATCTAGAGGCAAGGACAGTGCTATGAATCCAAGATAATTTTGCCTTATCAGGAAGCTTTTCAAAGAACTGTCCATTATTTTGCACCATGCCTTGCAGTTAAATGTTGATGGATACATTTGGTCTAAGAGTGATTTCTGATTCAAAAACCATGAATCAAGAAGCAGAGTCTTTTAAATGCTGCATTTCTAGTTTAATTTAGGTTATAGGAAGAGCCCTACTTAAACCTGTATATCTCTGTATAAACTATATATATATATATATATATATATAGAGAGAGAGAGAGAGAGAGAGAGAGAGAGAGAGACTCATATATTCAAAGCATTTTCAAAGGCAACCTGTTGAGCTACATACCATTATTTTTTCTAAGTTAGAAATCAATTTGGAAAGGAATTACTAATAACAGTAATTGGTTCTTTCTAATTTATAATGCTGGTTAAGTTCACAAAAAAAGCTATTGGCTTTCTCCCTGAAACTGCTCCTTCAATTGCTTGCAATGCAACTAGGTGTATATGGGTTTTGGGTGTGAAAGTTGGCCAAGGAGGGTGTGCATCTTGGAGGCCATGATTCCTCAACCTCATCCTCCTCTTCCCAAACATTTTTATGTATAAAATTTGCATATGAATGTATAGCCTGGGGGGACAGCTTTGGGGTGTTCTTACTGGCTGTAGAAGTGCACCTGAGGATGTTCCAGCTGCTCTTATACAGATGTCCCATTTTCTTTGAGTGTGCAAGGGCAGCTGGAATGCATCTAGCTACACCCCCTCAGCTGGTCAGGCAGATAGACCTGCACCCAGGTGCTCATAACTACTGTTGCATAGCAAGGAGTGAATGGAAACAAAGGAGCAGTCTTCATAAGCCGCCATAGCAATATAAGTATGATGTTGGAGCTTATGTTCTGCAAACATGCTTATTGGATATCAGTGAATATCCCCCACTTGGTGAGGATGACAGAACAATGGGAGACTGTAGGACTTTTCTTGCAAGATTATATCCAGAAGGCACCAAGTAAGAGAAGACTGTTATAAAGTAGTAGGAAATCTAGCTGGCATTTTCTAGTGGATGCTGATGAGTTTGCTTATGATTTGAATAAATTGTAAGTGCTGCTTGTTACCACTGTGAGTGAGTGAGTGATGAGTGAGCAAGAAAGCTGATAACACCTCCAATCTGTAGAATTAGATTCACACTAAATTCCATAAAAATGGACCAAAAGCAGTAATTTTCTGAATAGTCAAGGTTTGCCAATTGGTTTGAAACTTGCATAAAAATCTTTGGGATGTCAGCCTAAGTGTGAGTAACTAATTCTCTCAAAATCAGTTTATAAATATGTATTCTGGGGGGTGGGGAGGAAAGACGTCTGACTTGCTTGCTTGGGAGGCACTTAAAGATACATCCAAAACCATAGTACAATCATTTTAGGATCCCAGTATATAACACAGTGGACATGGTTGTGCATTTGTATGATACAGTGAGCTCTCCATATCGGCGAGTTTCTGATCCATGATTTTAGCCATCCACAGATTGCTACAGCCCATATTATTCAATTGTGGTGATGTGTACATGCACACATTCATGTTGCTGCCATTGATTATGGGGTGCAATTGCTTACATGTTTTGTCATCCATGGGGGGGTGGAACCAAACTCCTGCCAATATGGAGGGTCCACTGTATATAATGGACAGGCAAAGAGATATTTTCTACGATAATTATTTCTCTCTGCTTCCCCCCAAAACTGTATGGAAACTGCTTATAGGGCTGTGTTACACTACTTTCTGTCTTTTCAACTTTGGGTATAATTGCAGCTGCGTGGCCATCTCAACATTCTAATGTGTTTTTATTTAAACGCTGTTGTGCGTATTAACTTTTAAAAAGCATGAAAAAACTATGACCTTCCTTAACTGAGTTACTGTTTTACATTATAACTCCAGCCCAAACATACTTGTTGATTTGAACATTTTTGAAAGTTATGTTGCTTTCAGTAGCACAAATTATAATAGTTGCAACATTTGGACATTAGGTCATAAAACCAATTGTTAGTGCCAACTAGAGATGATTGGTCAAATCAACAGAACTATGCAAGTGTTTATATACCAAATGTCCACTGATTCAGCGGGTTTGCTCTAGTTGGGACTAAGAGTTTGATCTAGACTTAGAACTGGATCTAATAAGCATTTTGTGGAATGTTTTTAGTTTTCTTGTTTTACCTTTCTCCCCATTCTCAATCATATCAGTGTGAGTGAATATCGACATTGGATAGGAACATTTTCTGAGTAAGAAAAACACGATTAACAATTTGATTTCCTTTGTACTTTTCTGAATTTTCTTGTTTTAATTTGTTCTTGCTATTGCAGAGCCTATCAGTTTTCCAACTTCCATCAGTAGCTCATTTCTTCCTGCAGACATAACCCGCTAAGATTTGATTATACAAGTATCCAATATTACTCCATTTTTCTACAGCAGCACTAGTCAGGTACAATCTGCTTTGACTGCCAAACTTCCATTTGTGGATAATGTAACACACAAAACAATTTAGCGAGCAGCCCACTCATAAACAGTAATATACTCAGATCACAATAACATAGATCTTACCAGTCAGTTAGCATACCAGATTACAGCGGAAAAGCAAAATTTATGACATGGCATGTCTCACTCCCATTTTCAAGGAACTTTAATTCTGATTAGAAGATTAGAACTGTCTCATTCGCTCCCAATTGAAAATGGGGAGTAATCATGTAGCTCAGAAGTTGAGCACACACTTTGCATTCCAAAGACCACAGGTTTCAATCCAAGCATCTCAGGTAGAGCTATGAAGGAATTGTGGCTTAAAACCTGGGAGAGCTACTGCTAGTCAGTCAGGAATACTGAAATTAAATCACAAAAGGTATGATTCAGTGTAGGGCAGCTTGCTATGAAGTGGAATCCTTTTTACAGCTATTCCCCTTCATTAACATATGAAATTGTCTATATGTTGAGGTTTAATATATAAACTGTTTGTTATGACCTATAAAGCCCAGTTTGGCTCAGTCCATATAATGAGAACACATGGAACTTTGGGAAAGACAATAATGCTAGGAAAGGTAGAAGGTAGAAGAAGGAGAGGAAGGCTGCATGCCAGATGGATGGACTCAGTCAGGTGGACAGGGGCATGGGCTTGCAAAAATTAAGCAGAGAAGTGGAAGATGGGGGTTCTTGGAAGTGTCTCATCATCATGGTCACCATAAGTCAAGGTTGACTCAAGGGCAGATAATAACAAACAGGCTATTTGACAGATCGTATCCCCTTGTATCTGCTGGCCTGTGCTTTGAGATCTTCCGGAGAGGACTGTTTCTCAGTTCCACCACTATGGCAACTACATTTGTTGGTGATGTAAGAAAGAGTTTTCTCAGTGGCTGCCCCTAGACTCTGTAACTCTCTTCCCAAGAAGGCCAAAATGGCTCCCTCCTTGTCCTTCTATTGGCAGGCTAAAAAATTTTTTTCTTCAGACATGCTTTTAGAACAGAACGTTTTAAAAGACCATTCTAGGGGGTGCTGTATTGTATTTAATTGAACTGTTTTTAAGATCTTTTAAAAACCTTTTTGATTGTATTTAATTCTTTTATTGAAGTTGACCTGTTTTAATACTGCACATAGTTTAATTTAATACTGCTCATTTTGTATTTTTTGAATTATAGTGTTCTTTTAAACTGTCAGCTGCTTTGAGTCCCAACTCGGAGGATAGTGGGATGTAGATAAATATTTGGGGGGGGGGGTTATTATTTAAGAATGGGCATATATTTAATAGTAGATTGGCACTTCTGGTAAGCTTTTTTCTATTTTCAAGGAATGGACATTTAAAGTCAATTTATACATTACATGTTTGCCATTTATCTGTATATAACTGCTCCATGCAGCCAGGAAGTGATATCATAGAACAGCGAGATAAGGGAAGCTCCAAACTGTGCCTAATAAAGCAAGGCAATTACTGTTGCCATATATCAGTTCCCTGGTTAGATATTAGACAAGAGCTTAACAGGAGAGAAAATAAGCATGAAAGCATGTCATCTGAATTGTCCCTGTGATTCAGCTGCTCAGAGGATCAGATGATGGAGGCCTTGCTTTGGAGTGCAGACTCCCAACTCAAGCTTCCTTTGATACAACCTTCATGGCCAAAGCAAGACAGACAAAAGAAACTGAACATCTTTTATTCTGTGGCAAAAGGCAGTGCAAGTCTCCTCAGGACTAAATTCGATGAAGTTCAGTGAAATTTACTTCCAATGTGTATAGGGCTGCAGCCTCTGCCAATTCAATTAGGATAGCACAAGCTATACAATTTACTGTATGTCAGGATGCATTTTCAGAATAGAAAAAGATCTATAACTTCATGAGTGTCTCTTTGCATTTACAAAAAAAATCACAAATTTCATGATCAGACAGTGAGAAATTTGTCAGATTCATGTTTCAATCAATTGAAAAACCCATTTCATACCACTCAAAATGACCCATGGGATGGAATTTATTTCACCTTGGAAATCCATGCATCTGTAAGGCATGCCGAGGGTTGTGGGGAGGGAATATATATGAAATTATATGTTCATTTACAAAGGCACAGGAGTACATTTTAGAAATGTGGGGAAATATCCTCCTATCAATGGAGGGATGCACACAGTGGCTGAGATCTTGCATGGACCTCCAATCCCTCCCCACACCTCCCCAAGCATGCCACTTATCCCTGTGCTGACTGACCACCCCTAGCCCATAGCCATTTAGTGCTTGTGGGAGGGCAGGAGTGTCTAGACAGTGTCTGGCTGTTTTCCTGTAACTGGGCCCAAGACTGTGTCCTCCTGGACCATTGGAGGACATGTGGCAGTTCCAGCAGGATGCTCGCTTCTTTGTATGTATGGCTAAAGGAAAAGAGCAGAATGCTGCCTAGCCTTCCCCAGTTTTCCATGGCCACTGGCTGTAGGAAAACATTCATTGGAATGGGAGAGAAAGGTCTTTTTCATGTTACACAATTTTAGCACCATTTTAACTGCTATAGTTCCATGCTATTGAATCTGGGGAATTGGGGTTTTGTGAGCTGTTTTGCTTTCTGGAGATTTATAAGGTAATTCTCAGCTGAGTGCTCCAGCACATCATTAAATCCCAGGATTCCACAGTTCCATCCATGGACTACAACATTGTTAGGACATTATTTGAGGTACAAGAGCTAATACCCCAGAGGACAGGATCAAGATCCAAAATGACCTGAATAGACTAGAAAGCTGGGCCAAAGCTAACAAAATGAAATTCAACACAGAGAAATGTAAGGTATTGCACTTAGGGCGGAAAAATAAAATGCACAGATATAGGATGGGTGACACCTGGCTGAATGAAACTACGTGTGAAAGGGATCTAGGAGTCCAAGTAGACCACAAGTTAAACATGAGTGAACAGTGCGATGCAGCAGCTAAAAAGGCCAATGCAATTTTAGGCTGCATCAATAAAAGTATAGTGTCTAGATCAAGAGAAGTAATAGTGCCACTGTATTCTGCTTTGGTCAGGCCCCACCTAGAATATTGTGTCCAGTTCTGGGCGCCACAATTCAGAAAGGACATTGAGAAACTGGAGCGTGTCCAAAGGAGGGCGACTAAAATGGTGAAGGGTCTGGAAACCATGCCCTATGAGGAACGACTTAGGGAGCTGGGGATGTTTAGCCTGGAGAGAAGAAGGTTAAGAGGTGATATGATAGCCCTGTTTAAATATTTGAAGGGATGTCATGTTGAAGAGGGAGCAAGCTTGTTTTCTGCTGCTCCAGAGAACAGGACCCAGAACAATGGATGCAAGCTACAGGAAAAGAGATTCCACCTGAACATTAGGAGGAACTTCCTGACAGTAAGGGCTGTTCTACAGTGGAATGCACTCCCTCGGAAGGTGATAGAGTCTCCTTCCTTGGAGGTCTTTAAACAGAGGCTGGATGGCCATCTGTCAGGGATGCTTTGATTTGGATTTCCTGCATGGCAGGGGGTTGGACTGGATGGCCCTAGTGGTCTCTTTCAACTCTACGATTCTATGATTCTAAGAGCAGGTAAATATGTTTTATTTTGTTTACCTAAAGAGGTAGGGTTCTCTTTCATGGTTCTCTTCTGGTGCCACTTCATGCAGGGTGGAAGCTTCATTCAATAAGGAACCACTTTCTGACAAATAATTTGTGTGACCTGTCTCATTGTGCAGTGTCAAGCTGTCACAAGCTAGTGTGTGAATGTACCAACCCTGAGTGTAAAAATCCTAGGTGGCCAATTATCTTAATATTGCTTAATAGAATGCAAGCTGTAGGCTATCTAAGGAACAGGTTTGCTTCTCTGTGTGTGTGTGTGTGTGTGTGTGTGTGTGTGTGTGTGCTTGCATATCTGCATGTCTTGTGAATGAATTCCTCATGTGGTTTGCTCCTTTCATTTTTACCCATATAAATGAAATACAAAGAAGTCAGCTCAGCTATTTGAATAAAATCAAACCCTCATTGCTGCAATAAATAATGAATGTCACAGTGGGGCTCATCAGCTACAGCTGTAGTTCTGTTTGCCGTTTCATTTTCTCTATTGATGTGGTATTGATGCTAATGCTATTTCCCGTTTACGGATCATGCCTGTGCTGTTTTGGTAATCGGCAATTAGCAAAGTGTATCTCATGTTCTCTGACTGCAACACAAATCACGTCCCTTTAATCTCTAGGGTGTAGCGATGGAATTATTTCTACTTCTAATGCGAATCATTGCTCCATTTAAAATGAAAAGGAGCTACAGCAGGAACAATTGGTGTCAGAGCAAAGCACTGATAAATTCATTCCTAATGAACACTACACATCCAACTACGTTGGCTCTAGAGAGAAGCCACAGATACAAAATGGAATATAATCCCAATTATCAAATGGTAATTATATTCAAAAGTACCTGTCTGAACTCATAGTCAGCAATTCTTGGATAATGTAGAATACATTAGAGGGGATATCAGAATCTGTAAAGCCTTTCTGGGGAATGTGTGGCTATTCAGATATTGTTGGACTTCTGTCCCCAGCATTTGTCACGACTGGCTTTGCTGGCAAAGACTGATGAGAGCTGCAGTCCAAAGGTGTTTGGAGAGCCACAGATTGCCTAGTCTTGCTCTAAAGGTTGTTGGTTTTGTATGCCTTCAAGTCATTTCTGACTTTTGCCTGTCCTAAGGCTAGCCTGTCATACATTTTGTACTGGCAAGATTCGTTTGAAGAGGGAGTTGCCATTGCCTTCTGCTGAAGCTGAGAGAGTATGACTTCTCCAAGGTCACCCAGTTGGTTTCCATGGCCAAGCAGGGATTTGAACCCTGGTTTTCTGGAGTCCTGGTCCAACACTCAGAACAATACACCATGTTGGTTCACAAGAAATTAATCCTCTTCTGTATTTACACAATGATGATCCAGGTGCAGATCTTGCAAACTCTTTGTCCAACTGCATTTATTGGGAAATCTACTATTGCTGATGGAAGTATCAAGTCCTACTGAAAGATGGTAAAACATTAGCTGTGACAGTGGTAAGTGATACAGATCCATGAGTTACAGCCAAATGCTTCTCCTTCCACTAACCCATTTCACAGTGGACAATATCAAATGCAGTGGTGATTGGTAGCTCCCATGTCATTGGAGCAGTGCCTCCTTTCCAGCTTTTGCATAGTTTTAAAGAAGGTACCCATTATGCTGAAGCTATTTTAAAGCTTAAATTAAAAACGTGGATTAGATTCATTGCCCCAGTCACATGGGAACCACCAGCTGCCAGTAATCAAATGTTTGGCAAGATATTTTGGCACCAAAAGATCCCACACCCAAAGATACCCCTCTCAATCTCTGGCAGTAATCACACAACCATAATAAATTAAATTACCAATAATTAGTTAAAACCTGCTGTCTGCGGCAGCCCTCTTTCTGCCTACATTGTAGAGCTAGCTCTGTGATCAATCATAATTTCTTTGCAAACAATTTATATTCTCCCAGATGATTTAAAGGAAACCTCTCTTATAAGCTTTCAACTTGGTAGGTAACCAGATGTAAGGTAATGCTGTTATTTGTTCAGATTTCTGTTGTTTGAGAGGGAGCTGTGAAGAAAGTTGTTCAACTGTCCCAAAAACTGATATAGTGCCAGACACCCAGTCTTTGTGACTCCATGTGGAGAAACACTGTGACTTGGCCTCATCACCAAAACAAGCCTTTAAGGCACAATCTGTTCTTGGGTATACAATATGGATGGCGGCATATGCTTAATAGCATGGGATAGTAGTTGAATAATATCTATTTATACTGCTCTGGGCTTGGAAATCAGGAGTATAATAGCATACTTTGGCCTAAATTGGCAACAAAATAGTATTAAAAATAACCTTCCCTCCCTAATGCTTTTAAAGGTTTGTATTGAACAGCAACTACCACTACTACAACAATTCATAATCAATGTCTTTTGAATTGGATTTTCCTTAGTGAAATGAATAGGACTATTTCATCTGGGTATGTTGTTTAACAAGAGTGGTCAAATGTGAATTGAACCATGACACCTTGTGGTTCCAGTGTCAATGAAGTGGTGAATCCATTCTGGGTTTTAGTCTAAAGTTTAAAGGAGCTTCCAAGGTGCTGGATCTATTTGGGGGAAAGGTTTCAGCACTGATAGTGGACTCACAATTCCGAACCATTCCTTCTCATCCAAATCCAAAACTGTTTCCATGTTGTGAAAGGCTATAATTTTGGTAGAAAGGCAAAATAAAATCTGAGTTGTACGGCCAGCCTAAACTTCAAATGACAAACGATGTAGTGAAAACAGACATTTGAAACAAAAAAAAACCCCATCTATAACCATTTTTTCTTAGTGAAGCTTACTTAGCCCCTGAACTTAAAATCTACCAAAAGAGAATTACATTAGTTTATGCACAGGTTTTTATTTTATTATGCTTTTTATTTTTTTTATTTGAATGGGTTTATTCTAATTTTAGTGCATACTATAGTTTTTTCCCCTGACAAGCCTTTTTAAAAATGATATAAGTGCAAGCACAATTAAAGGAATAAATTTCAGATGCTATAAAACAAGCTTACATTTTTAATTGTAGCAGCTTAAATGCTATTACCAGAGCATGATAATAAACAATTCATATGCTAAAGGCAGTTTATGTAGACTAAAGCTTATATATATCTTCAGTTTATTATTAGATCAAGATGAGCAAAGTATGTCGCACCAGATGTTGATGGACTGCATTTCTCCATCAGTTATGCTTGTGGGGTGAGGTCACAATGTCAGTACCATATTTGTGCCACATCATCATTATTATTATTATTATTATTTGGAGTTTAAAAACATAGAATCATAGAGTTGGAAGAGACCACAAGGGGCATCCAGTCCAATCCTTTTTCATGCATAAATACATAGCTGAAGCACTCCCGACAGATGGCCATCCAGTCTCTGTTTAAAAAGCTCCAAAAAAGGAGAGTCCACCATTCTCCAAAGTAGCAAATTCCACTGTCAAACAGCTCTTACCATCAGGAAGTTCTTCTTAACGTTTAGGTGGAATCTCTTTTCCCGCAGCTTGAATTCATTGTTCTGTGTGCTAGTCTCTGGGACAACAGAAAATAAGCTTGACCCATCCTTAATATGACATCCTTTCCAATATCTAAAAATGATTATCATGTCTTGACCCACTCCTCTCCAAGCTAAACGTACACAGCTCCCTAAGCCACCCCTCATAGGGCACGGCTTTCAGGGATTTGGCATTAGGGTAGGCTGGGGAGTCTAGCATTGGCCAGAATCTTGGTGTCTTAACACTTCTGCAACTTGGGGACATGGAATTCCAAGTCCTTTTGATGTCTTTGTGTAGACTCAAAATGTTGTATCCAACATTCAGAGTGGTTTCTTTCTGGCTGCACAAGAGCTGCCAAGCACATCACTTTTTCTCACTTCAGCTCAGTGGCCCAACCCTCCCTAGCACCCTTGTCCTCATATACCTCTGCTATCCCAGATAGATCTCTGGCATCAAGATGCTGAGGAAAAATATGTTATACTTATGTCAAAAAAGATCTCAGTCCAGCTGAATTTAAGCAAAGGACAGCAGCTTGGCTTTTGATTAGTCCAGATTTTCTTCCCACCCTTACCTTGAGACCATAGCATAAAGGTGTAGATGGTGACTTTCCTTCATTCCCCGAGGTTGAGAGCTTCAGGTAGATGAATCCAGTTAGCTCCAGAGACACCCATATCCTGCCTGTACACTTCACTTAGCAATATAATCCTTTCTTAATTTCTTTCTTGAAAGAAACAGGAAGTAATGTTAGTCATTTTCTTCCTGCTATGAGTCAGTCTTCAAAAACTGTGGAATTTTCAAAAAAATTGCAGTTCATGCCTTGTTCTGTGCAAAATTTGAATGTCACATTTTCCAGGAGAAAACAGCATTTTCTTCACAAGAGGTAGCATCTTCTGCACAAAAAGTATTATTTCTGTGCAGAAATGTTATTTTCTGTATAGAAATTGTTGTTTCATATGAAAAAAATGCTGTTGTTGGGGACTACACAAGATCTTCATGTTGTATATTTTTACAGAAAGCAGAACTTTCTGTGCAGGAAACAGCATTTTATTATATGCTGTGAAATAAAATGCACTGTAATATAATATAAATAAATTTTGCACAGAAATTCTGTTTTCTGCACAGAAAACATTGTTTTCTGCACAAAAAAAATCTTTGTGCAAATTTTTCACAGTATAAGTTCAGAACTGCAAACCAGGATTCTCCTTGTCAGGGTTTCCTGACACTCTGGCTCTGAAATGGCCCATCTCTAGAGAGGAGAAGATTCATGCTCCTTAACAGATAGTTTCTCCTTTACAGACCCTGAATATCCCCAATCAGCTTGCCCTATCTGACAGTCAACTAAAATTGAAGAAGTATCCCAAATGTCCCAGTGTGGGGTAGAGAATGCTAAGACAATGCTGAAGGGTAAAGACAAAGACAAAAACAAAACTCTTACTTAGCCTGTGAGAAGGGAAGAGGTATGTGATGGGCATGGATGGAGCCAAATTAAATTGTCTAAGGCACCAGAGTCCAGCTTTAGTGTGGGAAACATCCACTCAGTTTGAATACAGTTTTTCACAACTGTACCTCCATAGAGCATGCTTTGGAAGAAAAGTGTAGGGAAAGACCAGTTCTTCATATTGTCAGTTGGAATGAAAGTCTGAAAACTTTTCACTTTATGGGACTTCAGAGGGCTTAGCTTAAAGCGGCCTCCCTCAATACAGTTCTC
Source organism: Sceloporus undulatus (assembly GCF_019175285.1). NCBI lineage: Eukaryota > Metazoa > Chordata > Lepidosauria > Squamata > Phrynosomatidae > Sceloporus > Sceloporus undulatus. Next base: position 224,622,588 of record NC_056524.1, on the reverse strand, counting down.
TTTATAGTTATTTGACATGGCAAGTAGTAAGGAAGGATGGGAGAACTAATCCAAAACTTATGAAGAACACCTTAATGGGAAAGACATACTTAAATGACATCTAACTAAGAAAACAAATGTTTACTCACATGTTTCTAATGGTTACTTAGTGGATAATATATAAAACAAACAAGCATTCATTTTTCACCAGTATTTGATTGTCTTTATATAAGATGTCATAAAACTGAGATGTTCATCATTCTGGCATTTGTGGAAGGAAAAACACTAGATGTACTGTGAAGTCGAAGGCTTTCATGGCTGGCATCCATAATTTGGGTTTTTGGGTTATGTGGCCATGTTCTAGAAGAACTCTTCTAGAACATGGCCAGATAGCCTGAAAAACCCAGAAAAAACTAGATGTACTCTTTCCCTAACTAATTATTTTTTATACTTCTAAAAACTGAACATTCATACAATGGCAAGTAATTTTAGATCTCATAGCTCAATACTCTGTAATGACTGTTGGCTTGATCTTAACCAATTACTTTGATTTCTTGCTTGTTCTATTCCTCCAGTTTTTATCACAGAGACAGAAATTCATCCCATAGATTGTTTTTCTCTCGTAACAATAGTGCTTGTGTAATATAAATCCACGCTCACATCGTTGCACAGAGGTTGCACTATACTGCCCTGCTACTGAATTATACCTGCTTATTGTCCCATTATGTACTGGGAACACACAGTGGGTATTTCTAGAATTCCGAAGAATAAAATTATACATCCATGGTACTGTATTGCAAATCCAAGTATGTGCAACTACATGACCATAATCCTTCGTTTAGTCCCTACTGGAGCAGACCCTTTCATTCAATTGTTGATTGATGAGCCATATAGCTAAATCTACATGATTGCTTTCTTTTTTATTATTATGATTCCACCTTAATATCTGTATATGGTAAACGTTGGACCCAGAGATCTAGTATAGCCTGGTTAGACTTTGAACTGCAGTGATGCTGCTAAGTCATGTAACCATGCTTGACTCTGCTTAATCATGGAACTTACCAAGTTACCTTGGACTAGTCCTTGTCTCTCAGTAAACACTTGCAAGATTATAGTAGAGAGTGGTGTGGAGAAATGAACCATGTAAATTGTGTACCAAGGATGTACATATAGTCACATACATTGCTGGTGCAGTGCAAATGATGCTGATTGGTGGTGGTGCTGCTGCTGCTGTTAATAATGATTACGATGGCGACAACATTTTGTCATGCACAGTCATTTCAAGTAGTTTTTTATCATCAGATCACTGTAGGTAGCAAGCCTATGTTCCCAGGAAAAAACAACCAACTGGGTAATATGGCAACATTATTATTATTATTATTATTATTATTATTATTATTATTATCCTGCCTCTCTACAAAATGCAATCGAGGTGGCTTATAAGATTAAAATACTGTATACAGTCTGAACCTTCAACCCATCCACCCCTCTTAAAATACAATTAAACATTGTAGAATTTAAGACATAAAACATACTTAAAAACAATACAATAACTATGGTGAAGTCAGAGGTCAGCAATTAGATTTTCCTTCTGATGGCCAGGGGACATCATTCAGGAAAGGCCTGCCAGAAGAGAAGGGGGGGACAATAAGAGATTAACAGTGCAATCCTATGCATATCTAATGAGAAACCCCATTGAGTTCACTAAGCCTTACCCCAAATAAGCACATGGATTAATTAGTAGAACCAAGTGAAACCAAGCTGGAGGTGGGGACACAAAAAAATCACATTTTTTTTCTGTTAAGAATACGTGAAGAGCCAAGCTGGATCAGACCGCACGTCTCTCTTATCCAATGTTCTGTACATCAAGCAGCCAACCAGTTGCCTATTGGAAGGCCAGAATAAAGACATAAAGGGAACTGTGGCCTCCATCTTGTTTTCCATGTGCAAATATACAGAAGCAAACTGCCTTTGATACTATATACCCTCTTGCTTTGAGTTTTAACAATGCAGCCTAAATCAGGGGTAGGATTTGTGCTGTTCTCCAAATATTGTTGAATGCATCTTCCAGTAATCCTTACCATTGGCTATGCTGATTAGGGAGCTAGGAGTTACAGTCCAATAAAGTCTTCAAGGCCTCATGATTCCCACCTGGCCTAAAAGATTGCTTAAGGTAATTTTGAATATCTTTAGCATTGTAAAAGGACTCATATCCTTCATCATGTACTACAGACTGCTTGCTAAATCTGTGCATCTCCTCATGAATATCAAAAGCAAACCCAAAAGAATGTGTATGCTTATGTTCTATCAATTTTTACTCCACAGAATTGTGAATTAAACTGTCCTTTTGACTTTGCCTAAGATAAATATAAGGATAATTCCTATAAGCTTCAAGAAGATACATGTCCGTGTGATTTGGCTGGATGGTAAATAATAAAAACTGTCTTGCCAAAGGAAAAAAGTGCTTAATTGTAGCAAGCAAACTCCTAGCAAATTAACCTAAATTCAAAGTGACTGCTCCAGCATCTGTTACTCTGCAGTGAAAGAAGGAATCTCTAGAGAAAGAAAACAATGAAAATATAGAATGAAAGGAGTTATTCACAGCTTTGGGAAGACAACAGATGACTAATACCCTTGTCTGACATTACAGATGTGTTGCTATGGACTTATGGCTTGGAAGTGAAAACCACTATCATCAGAGAGTCCAAGGACCTTATCACACACATGGGGAGGGTTGCAGCTCAGATCCATAGTCACTCCTGTTCTAGCAATCCAAAGTGTGATGTTATTCCACACCTGATCCAGAGTCACTCCTCTCTAGCAATTCGGACTGAGGTTAAAACGTCATGTTTTTCCACACCTGGTTGCCTTTCTGTTGTCCTTCCGAAGTGAGGGAGAAGAGCAGTCAGTTCGATTCCAAGCAAGTCACGTGATGCGGACTCAAGCAAAGGGGAGTGAGCGCACATTGTATTACCACACCAGAGCATACTTTGAGGGGTCAACGATTCAAATTGGCCCCCTTGCATATGCTCAGTGGGGCTCTGGACACTGCCCTCCTTCCCTGCCCCCTCCTTAGCTGTCATCCTTCATCGGCATCTAGGAGAAGGCAGGGGATGATGGGATAGGTCACTGGGGGTCCCTGGAGCCAGGATCAGGATGCAGGAGAAGGCAAGGGATGATGGGATAGGTCGCTTGGGGTCCCTGGAGCCAGGATGCAGGAGAAGGCAGGGAATGATGAGATAGGTCGCTGGGGGTCCCTGGAGCCAGGATCAGGATGCAGGAGAAGGCAGGGGATGATGGGATAGGTGGCACAGGAGGTGAGATGGGGATGCAGGAGCAGTCAGGGGATGATGGGTTAGGTGACACAGGGGGTGAGATGGGGATGCAGGAGCAGTCAAAGGATGATGGGTTAGGTGGCACAGGGGGTGAGATGGGGATGCAGGAGCAGTCAGGGGATGATGGGTTAGGTGTCAGGGTGAAGGAGAGGAACAGATCGGGGTCTAGGAGAAGGCAAGGGATGATGGGATTGGTGTCAGGGTGAGGGAGGGGAACAGATCTTGGTCTAGGAGAAGGCAAGAGATGATGGGAATGGTGTCAGGGTGAAGGAGGGGAACAGATTGGGGTCTAGGAGAAGGCAAGGGATGATGGGATTGGTGTCAGGTTGAGGGAGGGGAACAGATCTTGGTCTAGGAGAACGCAGGGGATGATCTGATTGGTGGAAGGAGGGGAGGAGATGGGGGTCTAGAAGGCAAGGATGATGGGATTGATGGGAGGCTGAAGGAGGGGAGCAGATCAGGGTCTAGGAGGACGCAAGGGATGCAGGGGATGATGGGATCGGCTGATTGGTAGAGAGGAGAAGATGGCATGGAGGAAGAGGAGGGGGATGATGGAGCAGGACGCAGGGGCCAAGGGGGGTGGCATCGGAGTACTTTTCCACACCAGAACAAATCGCAGTGCAATCGAAGGCAGCCAGGAAGCGAATTCTCTGAAGTCACTTTTTTTCCATTTTAACCAAAATGAGGGATGACTTCAGAAACGCTGCTGAAGCAATTCGCAAGGGGCTCCCATAGAAATCAATGGCGTCTGATAAAACAGTCCCTTTATGAGGTGAAACCACATCGTTGGAAGTGCAATCACTTCGGAAGTGAGCTGGAACTGAGCTACAAAACCACCCAAAAGCTCCGTGTGATATACTCCCAAATGTCATATGCTCCCTGTGATGGTGACTTACTGCAAACGTATCCACAATCATAGTTTAGGTATGGTGGGGAACTGTAGTACTTCAGCTCCCTGGTCATATATTTTCAAATACTCCTAACAAGCTTATTCCCTGGTTAGCAAGTATAGGTTTGCACCCTAGATTATGCTGAAGTGGAAGAGAATGAAAGGTGGAGGGCTGTTTTGAACTGTTGTAATCATTGTGGTGGGTTATAGACCGCCGCTTTGAGGCGGTCTGCCGCCGCCACCGCCGTTTGCTCCATAAGGGAGCCGTCGCAGCAACACCGCGAGGGTCCCTTGCGGAGCAAAAAAGAAGCTCCAAAATGGAGCTTCTTTCTGCGGCGCCCTAATGACGTCGTGAGGTGCCGCTGGCGCACTCGCGACGTCATTAGCGCTGCAACACGTCTGGATGCTATGCGTCCGATACGTAAAGATGGCGCCGGCCATGTGGAACGGCCGGTGCCATATTGTACGGACAGAGTCCGTATTAGAGCCAGGGGCGTCTAGAAGAGACGCCCCCTTTTTAAAATGGGATGTCCTGCGGACGTCCCAAGTGCCGGCCTATGATTGCTTTATGCCTGTTTCAATGGAAATGCATAAAATTTACACCTGATGAAGGGATACTCACATACTTAAAGAGAGAACCTCCTAGTAAAGGAAGTACAAAGCAGATTTCTAAAAATCAAAGGGAAAATCAGCCCTTCTTCCAGACCATGTATTTCTCTTTATTCCAAGAGTGAGGAACCTTTGGCTCTTCAAATATTTTGATCTAGAATTCCCATGGTCCCTTAACATTTGCCATGCTGGCTGTGGCTAGCAGCAGTTGTAGGCCAAAACATGTTGAGAGCCTTGAGCTTTGTCCTGGCCTGCATGCTTGGCAGTTCACTTATCTTTGTGCCTTCTCAACAGATTGGGCATTTGTGTGCCTCAGCAGTTTCTTTTGCCTGCCAGGCTTGTATTATTTGCATCTTTTCATGTACACTGATAGCAGATCTGTAGTATGAGTGCCAAGTATGTCTCCAGGGTCAACTCAGTTTTTATAGGAGATGCTTGCAATTTAACTCTGCCATTTACTGAAAACAGTATTTGACATTTTCTTTGATTGTATGCACTGGCGCTCAGAATGCAGAGGTCATTCCCACTATGGACAAAAACTGTTTTATTTAGGGAGTGAGTCAGGAGTCATTTTTCTGTCATTCTCTGTTCTGACAATCATAGGTGGTTTTGTACAATTTTTCCCCCTGATGTTATTATGAGTTCACTCTTACAGTTGTCAGTGAACAGCAGCTGCAGCTGCTCTGTAGCTTTTCTGTCAGGGAATGCTGGGGTGAGAAAATCTGTTACACAGAGATTAGCAGGAAAAAAATCTTTCTTGCAAGTATAGAGCAACTAATATTGGCTGCAGCATCCCTCAGGGAAGTGGCTGGGAAGCAAAGAGCTGAAAGACTTGAGACCAGCTGTCTTGGAAATGCACGTTCGCTGCCTCCGCCCCAAGCAGCTTCATACATTATAATTTTTTCCCACATGGAAAGCATTTTTCATGTAAGCATAAATATACTATCTGTGTATTCAGACTTCCCAGATCTATTGTCCCCATTTCCGTGGCACAAAATATACTATTGCCCAGAATGTTGCACTAAATAAATAAAACTGTTGTACAGAAATAATTATTTGTTATTATTACACATAAAACTTGCATGTAGGAATATCATACTGTATGTGTGGCTGCACAAGATCAGAATGTTGTTGAAAGGGTATGGCAAGGAAATGACAAGTCAAAAATTAAGAATACACAAAGCTGCTATTTTGCGCAGTGAAATTCTAGATTTTAAGCAGTAAAGGTGAATCTACACTGTAGAAGTAATACAGTTTAACGCCACTTTAACATCCATGGCTCCATCCTACAGCATCCTGTGATTTGTAATTTTATGAAGGACCAGACTAAAGACCTTGTAAAAGTACAGATCCCAAGATTCCACAGGATGGGACTGCAGCAGTTAAAGTGATGTCAAACTACATTATTTCTAAAGTGTAAATAACCCTTGTTAAGGAAAATCACAGCATTAAAAAAAAAACCCAGCTTCTGCCCCTTCCTTTCCTCACCCTCTTGCTGAGTTAACCAATTGCAAACCATTTTTGCACTTCGAATTCAGTTTGCAGCAACTGAAGTAAGCTGAGAACAAAGGGGGAAAGTCAGAGGAGGAAAAAGAAATCGGGACATTTTAAAAGCAGGTGAGAAAATGGAAGGTCAGAGGATTAACTAGGACTCTCTCTGCCAAACAGGGAAAATTGGAAGATATAGACTTTATGAAACAACCATCAGCAGGAGTAATAATCATGCTGAAGACAAAGGGGGAGCATTAATTTCAAAAACAAATCTTCCTTTAGAGAAGCATTATCAGATTATATCAGGGATAAGAAATTTCCAAAGGTTCTAAGGCCACACATCCATTACCTTAAAACAAAAAGGAACACTTCCTCCATGGCCTCCATTTCCCCCCATTTTAAAAAATTGATCAATGTCTCTTATGTCCTCTACAGGTCATGGAGATAAATTCACCATGTTTTCTCCTCCTACGCTTACATTTTCTAAACTGAGAGGCATTTGTGGGGGGGAAAGTGACTAGAAATTCCTGGAGGTAAGAGGCACATGTGTTAGGGTATACTCTTAGGAGGGCATATGTGGGCAAAGGTCTGCAATTTACCCATTCCTGCATTATACGTGATTCACATTTGTTTCCCTTTTTTGTGGTTCTGAAATTTAAGAACCACAACAGTTTTCAGGAGAATTTGTTTCAGAGTTAAGTACTTAATAGTATTAAATCCTCAAAATAGTATTAAAGTCTCAAAAATTGAATTGTTAAGCACACAAAATTACAAAAAATATACACTGACATGTATCCATACTTTTTAACATTTTAAACAGAATAGCTTCATATTACAAAAAAGGTGTTAAAAAGAAGCACTGATCGCAGCATTTCTAAGACTCAGTAACACATTACCATCAGACTACAACCAAGAATAATTGATCAAGTATATTTTTTAAAAAAGAAAATCAGCTTTAAACTCATGTAGAAGATGGTGTGGGTCACTACTATATTGTGATCTGAATCCAATTGTTGTCCCCAACAAAGTAGAAATCAACAGGAACTTGGTAACACTTATGTAAATCCCATTGGTTTGATGAGTCTCCTCTAACTGGGAATAATTAATAATAAATAATGATTTGGGCCTAAATTTAAACCAATTCATTGTCATCCAAAGAGATCAGTGCACTTTGTATCCTCAGCACATTCTTTCCTGGCATACCATTTTTCAAATAAATAAATAAATTGCTAGCTAGTCAATTGCTTATACACACCATGAGTAATCTGTATTTTCCAAAGTCTTCCAATACATATTTACATAATTTATTTTAGAAGGTAGTTGGATGCTGTCCATATTATAAGACATAAGGGAATGATCTTTATTTGTTTCCTTGTGTAAGCCAGTATGATTGATGTTTATCTTGTAGTATTTCACTCACTGTGTTCTTAGGTGGGGGTTAATGAGCTTATTCTTGTAGCAGTTATGAAATTCACAGTCGTAAGGCAGAACTTTTCCTTCATTTTAATTTTCTTTTTCTTCATGGTATTCTAAAGGTTGATTTCTTATAGATACACCATAAATACAACTAACCCCCAAATGAGGTTAGCTGATTGTACAGAATGCAAGCCTTTATTTAACAGCTTTTACTTATTGGCATAGTGACTGTGAAATAGTTTATATATTGAGATACATAATGCATGCAGGCACACTTTTAACAATTCATTAGTTCACTCTGCTCTCAGCCAAATTTGCTTTCCTGCCTTATCAGTTGATCCCTCTGGAAGGACTAAGAACTCCAAATCTCTTTTATCACACCAGACAGCTTGGCATACCTATAAGAGAGTGGCCTTGACAGCAAAGTTCATCAGGTTTTGAAAGGCTTGGCTATCAAGTAGTCATTTAGCTTACCTTTCTCTGAAGCTAATAAAATGCCTGTTTATCCACTAAATCATTTGATAAATTTCTTCCATATTTTCAATTTAATAGTCAAAATATACATATTCAAGGTGATTCAAAAAGAATGGTGCAAAATCAAATAAGAATCACCCAGTATTTTTATGATCATTTTGTTGTCAAAGGCCAACCCACCCACCCCATACAAATAGACTAACTACTATTCATAGTTTTGTCGGCTAGTGATGTAAAATGTATTCCTTTGCTATTCAATTTTTAGCTCAGAAAGGGGATTTCTGATCAGTGGTATCACTAGCCAGGGTGTCACTCATTACAGAAGGTATCACCTGGGAAGGGCACACATTTGCCCCTCCCGCTGCTCCATCATTGGGCTTCCTCCCCAGAGCAGCTGGGAGGAGCACATGTTCACGCCGCCTACTCTGAAGGGGATGGAGAGCCCAACCAGGTGTCACCCATCCTCTAGAATATCACCTTCTACGGTCTGCACCCCATGCACTCCTCTAATGATGCCACGGATGTTTAGGAAACATCATCAGAAAGAATACAGACAGCTGTGAAACTATGCAAGTTTCTTTGCACTTTGCAAAGTATTTATCTGTGCAGAAAAGCATATGCCTTCTGCAGGCAAAATATGTGCTATGTACAGAAAAACAGGTATTTCTGTACAGATAGTGTATTGCTGTATAGAAAACTGCACATAAAACAGAAGATGTGTTTTCTGCAGAGAAAAACTACATGTACTTCTTTACAGAAAAACCAGTGAGTTTCTCCACACACAAAAGCATTTCTGTGCAGGAAACATGTTGCCTGGCATCCTGTTGGTAAATTATAGTAGTGTATGCTCTCACAACTAATTTTTTTGCTTATTGCCAAAGTCAGAATTTTGTTCTGACCTTGCAATGACCACATTCCCACCCAAACCAGTGTTGTAAGCAGCACAGTCCCCACAACATAGCCATTTTCCTTTTGTCACTGGGGGGGGGAGGGGGAATCAGTGAGGTGGAATCCAATAGCTGGAAACACTGCAAGGACATCATCTGCAGGCACTTCTTGAGGACTCCCAAAGTTTCCTTTAAGTGTCTGTCATGGAACACTCATTTACAGGGAAACAGCTGGATGCATCCTCACTGAGCTTCTGCTCTTCAGCAACATGGAAATTGCTGTGTTGTTGCAGTGCACTGCCTGCAAGGTGGGGATTTTTTAAGGGTAGCATTGAGAGATGTAGCTACAGGAATATAGTTGTGTCTCTTGATCTAGGATCTCTACCATTTTCAGCACTTCCACCCCTCCCCCCCAAGATATATGATAGATGGATCCAAGTATAAGCAAGTTCCCCTTTGTGACAATGCAGTGACCTTGGGGGTGACTTACTGTTTTGTACTTGACAGATAAACTACTGGGTTACAGCAGAAAGAATAAAATTGGAGATGTGTTCGAGGCTGATTCTAATTCAGAGCATTCCCCTCATTAGGACCCTGGAGATTGCACCCAAAAGGACTCCATTGACTCACGGCCATGACTGTTTGTGTCCTGAGGTTTCCATCTATTGTACCAGACTCATGATTGTCCATCACCTGATGATAATTGTATTTTGGTTCTGAGTGCTCTAATTGAAGCTAGATGCAGATCTGACTGAAATAATGATCTGTTCTTCTCGTACCGATCATTTGTGGTTCTGTAGTTAATTACCCTTTACGCCTTCAGCAACCTCTTTGCTGAGTATGGCTGCATGACTTTAGTCAGGGATAGGTTATCGTATGAGCATGTGATGGGTAAGTTCTAGTAACTTTCTATAATTTTCTGAACATAATTCAAGATTTCATTTTTGGTTTTTACAGAATAAGGGGAAGACATTCATCTGCCTCACCTGTGGGCATCACAGTATTTATGTTAACCACCTCTATATCTCCCTATAATCCCAGAACATTTACCATGTTGACCAGGGCAGTTGTAGTCCAAGACATATAGAGCTATGCCTCTTATGTTATCTGATGTGGTGGATTATTGGCGGGGGGAGTCCTCCAATGTGCCAGGGACCAGTATCATATTCTCATCAACTACAATAGTTTTTTTTTAATTTATTTTCTGTATATTCACCAGACAGGCAGCCAAGGGTTTGCAGACTGCCATCATTGCGTGGACCACAATTGTGAGTAACACAGATCTAGAGGACACCAGGTTGAGAAAGGCTCAGTTATGCCATCTGTGCACCAGTTACTACATGAGATCTCAAAGTGAGATATTTCTTCAGGCTCCCCATAGTTATGAAATTATTAATCTGAGCAGACTGATTGTGTTAAGTGTGAGATCTGCTAAGTCATTCCTTTCTCTAGAAGTTAACTTTTGTAGTACAAATTTCACCAATACATCCAGATGGCGTTTTTTGAGGTCCTGAACAGTGTTCAACGTATAGAACTTCACCCTTGATTCACAAGGAGTGGATTTATTTATTTGGTACCTTATGTTAGGCAAGTAATCTGCATTTTTATCTCTTAATAGATGTTTTCATAACTTATGAGAGGTATATTGATGCACACTACATAATAAAACACAAGGGTGAAAAGAAAAGAAAAGAAAATCCAACACAAAAACATTTTCTTGGCAAACTTCTTTTTTCCCCCTTTATATTTGTATTTACATTTGGTAAATGTTGGCAAGATTCTTCAAAGGGAGTTTGCCATTGCCATTCTCTGAGGTGAGAGAGTGTGACTTGCCCAGGCTCGACTCATGGTGGAGCAAGGATGGTGGCTCATGGTGGAGCAAGGATTCGAACCCTGTTCCCCAGAATCATAGTCCAACTAAATGCTGTTTACTATCTTTCTACTTGTGATTTATTTTAACTGTGGTTATTTGTTTCAGCACTGGACTATGACTCTAGAAACCAGGGTTTGAATCCCTTATCAGCCCTGGAAATCCCCTGGTTGATATTAGGAAAGTCACATTCTCTCAGCCCTAGAGGAAACCAAGGGCAAACCCCAACTGAACTAATTCTGCCAAGAAAACACCATGATAAGGTCACCTTATGATCACCATAAGTTAGAAACAACTTAAACAAACACAACAAGTTTAAACAATCAAGAATAAAGCCATATTTTCAGCTTCTGGTTTGTTACTAACCACAGTTAGAATAAACCACAATTTTTGTTCAAAATGGATAGCTGCAATGCTTTCTCTCACACATGGCTCACTACAGTTCCTTCTTGTAAACTCTAAATTATGGTTTTCTGTTGACCCTAAACTTTGCACTGAATTCAGCATTGCAGTTTCTGTTCACTTTGCATGAATATGCCATAAGCACTCCCCCCATCTTCTACTTGGTTCCCTGCCTGCACAAAACTGGTATGGGAGGTTGCTTTGTTTCCAATGTCATACTTTCAGATAAAATAAAAGAGGAATGTAAAGAAGAGTTACACATTTTCTTGTCCTTGACAAGAAAGAGTGTTTTAACACATTGAGAAACTCCATCAAAAATATTGGCTGGCATCCGATTGGTGAATTATAATGGCAAAAACTGAACTTACACCAAGGGAGGGGAAATCGCAGAAAAACAGTATCCAGCACATCATGTCAGCTGGAAAAGCTGAGTATTCTTCAATGAAAACTGTATAGCTTTGGGTCAGGAAATCCTGACAGACCTACAGAACTTCATAGTTGTTTTGTTTTGGTTTGGTTTGGTTTTTGCCTTCCTGCCTCAATTCTCAAAACTGAGAACTCCAGTTTCAACTCCATTCAGGAAATGGATGAATCCCCATCCCATCCCTAATTGTTTGTCATTCCAAAAGTGACAGAAACTGTGGCATCTGCCAAAATGGGTTTTTCCTTCCCCTTTCATATTAGCAGCTAAGCATTGTCCAAGAATATCTATGCATGCAAAAATCGCAGTATGTTGCATGCAGATTACACCATTTATTCCAAATATTTTTTGTGGGTTTTTCGGGCTGTGTGGCCATGTTCTAGAAGATTTTCTTCCTGATGTTTCACCAGCATCTGTGGCTGGCATCTTCAGATAATTTCTCTGAAGATGCTAGCCTCAGATGCTGGCAAAACATCAGGAAGAAAATCTTGTAGAACATGGCCACACAGCCCGAAAAACTCACAAAAAACTATGGTTGCCGGCCATGAAAGCCTTCGACTTCATATTCCAAATAAGTTTATTTGCCTCAGATGCTGCTGCCGAATAACCACAGGAGACCATGCTGGAGGAAAGGCCACAACTTTATTAAGCAAACCATTGGTAGGGTTGGCACAAAGCATGAGTTCAGAATCTGCAAAATCAAACAACCCCACGTTTGTCTGATTAACCACAACCTGGCACCCACCAGGTATTGGGATGACCTAGGGGCTAAGGCACACCGTATGACCGCATCTCTGCCATGCGTTCACATATTTGCTAAGCCCCTAGTCACCGGGAGGCGCTCTCGCGTTATGGCCCCCGCAATGGCCATACGCCTGCCCTATTCGCCCCCGGGTTCCGACTGACTCCCAAACCAGAGCTCCGTAGCCCTGGTACCACACCGTGCAGATCCTGGCCTATGCTGCCGCCCCAAAGTTGTGACAAAAAACCCAAACCCAAACCCATTTGTGGCTGTTTACCTCTATTACATCCATGTCACTTTGAGTATTCTTCATCCGGCTAGATGAAAGAAGGGTTCATCAGTTTCACAGCATGGTATTAATTATTAATGTTTTTAACCAGTTTGGTGTTTCTACATGAAATGTACTATTCTTGATACAGATATTCAACGGACTGATGGCTCTAAACAACCCCTCCATCAATAACTGTCAACTGTGATAGAGGGAAGGTTCTGGTTGGCTGGATAAACCTGTCAATGTGTAACAGGGAGAGGGGAAATGAATCCTGAATGGTTGCCAAAAACTAGCGCCTGAGAGAAAGTGCAGCTAAATGTTTCATGCTAGAGCTTGCTTTCTCCTGCTTGATGCTTTCTTTTCATTCATTTAGTTCATATATTGAAATGGTCAAATTATTTAGTTCAAATATTGAAGTGTTACACTCTTGAAGTTCCTTTCCTTTCTCAGAAAGTGATTGGATTACTGTAATGTGCTCTTCGTGGGATTGCTTTTGAAAAGTGCTCAGAAATTTCACTTGGCCCAAAAAGCTGCAGCCAGATTGTAAACTGGAACTGACTACAGCACAGAACCCCTTTGTTGCAACAGGTCCATTGGCTGCCTGTCCATATCCAGACACAATTCAAAGTGCTGGTTTTTACCATAAAGCCCTATATGGCTTGGGTCGAGAGTATTTGAAGGACCATATCTCCCTTTATGAGCCCAGTAGAACATTGAGATCATCCAGAGAAGTCCTTTTCCCTGTCTCATCACACTCACAGGCTCATTTGGTGGGAACAAGAGAGAGGGCCTTCCCTGGCTCTAGAACTCTTGATAGAGTGGTCAGGAGGGCCCCATCCCTGCTCTCCTTTCAGCGGCAGGTTAAAAAAAAGTGCCATCAGGCTTTTTAAACTGACAAAAGTTTGGTTTTCAAATGCTGTGCAAGTCAGATGTCAGGTTTATATATCATTTTTAGTATATTTTAATATTTTAATGCATAGTTGTTTAACCTTTTAATTGTTTTTAGGAGCTTATCACTTGGCATTTTAAATCGGCTCCAACCTCCTGGGCAACAGCCAGAACATGAGATGGAAGCGGGTATTATTGCATACTAAATCATCATGGAATCATCAGCCATCAGCCCAGGTCCCAGATGGGTCCAAGCCATGCTCCGCCAGCACTTTTTACAAGTTAGAAAGCTATCCAACTTCTAAAAAGTGCTGGCAGAGCACGGCTCAGACCCAGACTGATGGCAGCCGGCAATTCAACAGCAATTTAGTGTGTGATAATCCCTGCCTCCATCCCGCATCCAGGCTGCAGACCAGGAGGCTGGAGTCAATTTAAAACACCAAGCAATAAGGTCCTTAAAGTTTATATCAATACTTTTTCAATGATTCTATATTGTTTTTAAATTTGGCTGGCTGGCTCTGGCTCTGACGCGCGCACACACGCACAGGCAATGCACGCGCACACACTCCACGTAGTCCTCCTAAGGCAAAGTGCCCTTGTAGAATTGAAAGAAATGGAAGTGTATATGTGGCGGGGGGGATGATTTTGGTGGCTTAGAATGTGCCAAAAGACACTACCACCTATTCCAGAGTGGTTACAGTGCCTGGAAGCCACCCAAATATTAAGAACACATGTAGGCCAACCCTGTTTTACAAGAATTACCACAATGCATGTTAGGATATATATTCATGTCTGCTAGTTTGCCATATATTTTTCCACCTCTGTGGAGTGAAACACTGATCATTTTCTTGTTGTTAATTGCTGTCAAGACTTTGACTTACAGTGGCCTTATCAATGAGAGACCTCCAAGCTACCCTACCATAAACAGCCCTGATCATATCTTGCAAATTCAGGGTTGTGCCTTCCTTGATTGAGTCTATCCACCTGTAATGCAACCTTCCTCTTTTCTTCCTGCCTTCTACGTTATTGTCTTTCTAGTGAGTCATTTCTTTTCATGTCCAAAGTATGACAGTTGTCATTTAATCATCTTGGCTTCTAGAGAGAATTCAGGCATGACTTGCCCTATGACCCACTGATTTTTCTTTTTGGCAGTCTATGGTATTTGCAGAACTTTCTTCCAGCACCACAATTTAAATGAGATTATTCCTTTCTTATCAGGAGTTTTTTCACTATCCAGCTTTCAAACCGTACATAGAAATCAGAAATACAATGGCATGGGCAATCTTGATTTTAGTAATCAATTATATATCTTCACACATGAGGATCTTGTCTAATTTCTTTTTATCTGCTCTTCCAAGTCTTGGATCCTGTGTGCACTAGCCAGGATGCTCCAGGGAACAGTCCAGAGTATCCTAGCTGGAGAGCTGCCCCAATCCTCACCCATTACAAAGGCCATCTGTTCCATTGCTGGGAAGTTGTTTGCACACACATCCTGATAAGCTGCCTGGCATATCCAGCATGACCATGGGTCACTTTGCTCTGAGATCAGAATGAGGTGCCCAGTGCTGATCAGAGTGAGTGACTGTCAGTGGTGATGGCAGCACAGGGCACCTCACTGAGATTCATTTTAAACAGCTACCTGGCATCAGAACAAAGGGCTCTAGGTCTTCTGGGAAGATCTGGAGCACATAGAGGTATTTTAGTGTGCTTTGAGAAGAATATACCCCAATTCTTCTGTGCACCAGAACTGGTCTTTGAACTGTGCATCATCCGGTTTCTCCACCAAGATGGGGAAGCAGTTTTATTTGGCTTGTGCAGACAGGGCCTAAGTCTTCTTATTTCTTGATGACACTCTCCACCAATCTAATATCTAAAACCCCAGATAGGTTGTGTTAGTAAAGAACAAAATATATTTCAAACAGCAGTTAGCTTTCTTTTGGATCCATTTATTTCTGCCATTCAAATGGGCTGCAAACTACCCAAACAAAAGTTTTGAGTTATTTTCTATTTTTAAAACATATAATGCAGCATAACATCTACATCTTGGTTTTCAATTATTTATTTTTCCACCAAAAAAGAAAGTGGCATTTTAAAATCACACAACATGTTTTATATGTCTTTCTTTCCTCCCTCCTTTTTGAAAGAATGCAGTTTTATTGCTCCATGTGCTGATCACCATCCTTTGCTTTGACAGTTATATATCAGTGAGCACATAAAACATTGACGGTCACTCTTACAATGCCACCTCAAAGACAATTTAATATTCAGCACAGGTCTGGAATGAAACTGTTTTATGTTATGTCATATGAGAAGAAAATACAACGTTGTAAATGATGTATAAGTTTAATGTGTCACTTCTCTAAAGAAAACTCTCAATACCTTTTGAGGGGTTGTTAGTTTTATTTGCATTACAACAATGGTTAAATATAATGGAGCCCCTGTGTTGGATAAGCATCACCCAAAGGGAGAGCAAAGAATCCCAGGGAAATTGAACCAATTGTTGAGGCCTTCAAGCCCTCAATAATTTGTAAAATACAGGATATTCGTATGGTTCAAAATCATTATTAAATTATACATGAGCAGAAATAAACAAGGCACATTTCTGTTTACCAGATGTTCAAGTGGAATTCACCAACAGGAAAGAATCAAGCAGGCATTATATAAAACTGAGTCCCTAGTTTAACAACATGTGCTTTAGTTTCCAGCTGTCTATGTCTTTTGTCCCTGTATTTTTGTGCTGAATCCCTTCCTTGTAGCTGCTCTCTGGGTAACTAAAGTTACTTTCCTGTCTGCTATACTATGTCTCCTGACTAGTTCCACATTGCAGAGATTCATTTATTAATGACGCAATCCCTTCATATCTGCTCAGAGTCAGACCTACTGATTGTTTAGGACTATGTCCTTAATACATAATACATCTTGGTAGAGGAATATCATACCCAGAACATTTTAAAAAACATTATATAAAGAACTCATACTCTGTGTCTGGCAATCAATTCTATAAAGAACATTATTTTCTTCAGCCGGATTACTTGCTATAGAGTGCTTCTGTTTATATTTGGCCCAAATTATTTCTTTAAAAAATATTGTTAAGTGTGTTGGGGAGGCGGCACTGAAATTGTTTTGAGGGAGTCCAAAGAACAGAACTAGATTTTGTTTGTGAGCAAATTGCCAATTTTGTGGCATTTTTACAGTTCACATAACATGTGTTAAAAAGAAAGTGTGATTAAATTTCTTTTTATCAGCTGTTCCTCTTTTGTGATTTTCAAAATACCACATAGAGCAACTGACAAAGAAACAATAAACATACTGCTCTTACTTTATCCAAAGGCTTCCAATTAATGAACAATGAACAAAGCTGAGATCTAATATCCTATGCTTTGGGGAGAGCCAATATTTTGTTCTGACAAAGGCTGACAGAAGTAATAAGTAACTGAAATCTAATGTAAGACTATTGGCTGGTAGTCACAAATGCATACCTGTGAATTACATACTGTAACAGCTTCGTATTCATGATCCCCATGTATCCTTTTACTTAAGGGATACATAGGTACCATAAAAGTCCACAGCAGCAGCTGTGATCAATGAGGGTCTGTTTACCTGTCATGCAACTGACTGATGTTCTCACTCCTCTTCATGTGAACAGTCTCCATTGCAATGGGGGATTACGACAGGGATGCTGTTTCTGCCTGTCACAATGGAGATTGTTCATGTGATGGGGTAGAAATGTTAGTCAGATGCTTTCTGAGTGATAGGGGAACCAACCCCATTAATTGTAGTGGTTGTTGACCAGAAAGTGAGGATAGGCAAGGAGGTCAGGGCTGGGACTCACTACATCATTACATACCAACTAGTCCATCGAAGATTCTAACTAATAACCAGTGTTTGTGTTTGTTGAGTCATAATTTTATTTTATTTTATTATGGAAATCTTTTTCATGGTACTTTAATATTTAAATGTATGGGTGTGTTATGTGATTCTGGAATATCTGGGTGAGGTTTTAAGCTAGCAGTGCTGTAAGACATTATATAGAATCTCTGAAGCAACCCCCATTGAATTCAATGGGAATTTCAGGTAAATTTGTGTATGTTTGAAGCCTAAGCCTGAGAAGAAAGATATATCTTGCAAATTCACCTTTGTCCTTGAAGATTTCTATTTCAGTGTCTTGTCCACCCCACTATTAATATGTAGATTGGAGCATAGCTATCCAGTGGATTTCTCACTTCTCCAAATGAAGAACTGAAGACAATATGTGTATATTGAGAGGAAATGTCTTTATCTATGTGGACTTTAACAGAAAACATGTTTTATAAACCTTTAATACATTCAGATTGATGTGGAAAGGGGACAGAATGGACTTATGACTGAACATATGTGAGAGTGACAGAGACAAGAAATATTCCTATTTGTGCTTGACATTTATTTTTGTATTTTAACATTGTAAAATGTTCACTTGCCCAGTTCATATTTGCTTATCATGTGTTTATTTATGATATTTATATCTTGCTCTTCCCATATGTTAGCTGACATGATTACTACAGAATCAACCCTTGAGACCTTTCTGTTGCGATCCTAAAGATGAATAAATAAATAAATGTGCTGACACCTTGCAAAAGATAGTATCCATGTATCATTGTCAACTGCCCTTGAATCAACCTCAACTCATGGTGACCCTGTTTATGAGGCAGCTCCAGCTCCCACCCCCCATCCCCTACCACTCTGCTTAGGTTCATCAAGTTCAGGCCCGTGATTTCCCTGAGTCTAGCCATTTGACACGTGGTCTTCCTCTCTTTTTACTGCCTTCTACCTTTCCTAGCATTTTTATCTTTTTTTATGAGTTTTGTCATCTCATGATGTGGCCAAAGTATTACAGCCTCAATTTAATCATCTTGGCTTCCAGAGAGAGTTCAGGCTTGATCTGTTCAAGAACTCATTTATTTGTCTTTTGATCTGTCCTTGATATCCTTAGCACTGTTCTCCAACACCACAGCTCAAAAGAGTTGATTTTCTTTTTATCCACTTTCTAGACTCACTGTCTGGTTGTTACATCTCTACATGGTGATGGGGAATACAATGGACTGAACAATTCCAACTTTAGAGCTCAGTTGTACAGTGTATCTTTACTCTTTAGGATCTTGTATACTATACTTATTAATCATGTGTGCTACTGCACTAATAAATATAACTGACTTCCTCAACCAGTTATTTGGCAGAAAAGAATTCATTAGGACCCCAGATCTGCATTATGAATTCTACAGGCATGACAGTTTGAGGGTTCTCTAATTTCCACTTCGATTCTAAGAGCCATAATCTTTCATTTCTCCCATTTGTCTGCTGCAGCCACATTTGAAAATAATTAGTATTGGTCATGATGTCAGGATAATGCATCATTTGGATATAGTTTGGTGCCATTGGAAAATTGCACATTTCATGGTTATTACCTTGTTTTGAGGGCTTCTTGTTTGGGATATGTAAAAGCAATTTCAGCTAGTGATACCAAAGGTGATAAAATTGTAATAACAGTAGTGCAGTATCTACTGTAATTTAAAAGCCTGTTCCACCAGGTTGCACTTTTCTTTAATTTTCTCACAAAGCTGTCAACCAAAACAGTCTCTTTGATCAGGGGAGAGATCATCAAGTTACAGAATATCACCATAAACATGCTTACATTTCCTTCCAGATGGATATCATGACTTTTATTCTCTTTGGATAACTTATCAAGGCCGTGGTACATATTCAGGCAGCATGCTATGCATCCTATATGGATGACATTCTCCATCATGTTCAAAAAAGCTTACTCCCAAGCATGTGTGAGCCTAGATTGTAGCTGGAGAGATCTCTAGTTCAATTCTAAATGCATTCACTTGGGGGAAAGTGGGCATTGAAATCAATTAATTATGTTTTCCAAATCATGAAATTCACAAGTTCACAAGACAATTAATTACAGAAATGTCCTGTTTACACCCAGCATGGCAGCTGTGGAGCTGTGGGGATTGTGAAGTCATTTGCAAATAGATCTTGGAAGTAATGTGTTACTATCAATAAATTACTTTGGTAGCAAGTTACATTTTGCAGTTGCAAGCTGGAATGGTATTACTTTTCGAATGTAATCACCAGGACTATAATTCACCACTGTTCCATCTAATATGGAATAATAATAATAAACAACAATCAAACCAGCATAACACTAGATAATCAATCAATCAAATAACATCTGATCAACATACAAGGCACTAATAGTTTTGTATCCAAATGGACACCCAATGGAGATAAACAAGACACATATAAATTAATCAATGAATCAAGAACTCTGATTAGAAGTTAACGACTAGAGGTATGAAATTTCAATGAAACTTCAAGTAACAGAATATAAAGGTGCATTACATAATAATTCTTAGGGTTTTACAAAGTCCCATTCTTTCTTGAAAAAAAACTTTTTGGGAAAAAAATATCTCCCTTTTGCACGAAGATGTCAGAAGATAATTCTGAATATATTTGGAGGCCAAAGCATAATTCCTAAGGAAAGTACCAGGCTCAATGTTCTAAAATTGCCTGTATATCATGCTATCTGTCCTAGGAGATCTGTTACTTAGTTTGATCCAATGTACAGATCAATGGCTCTATATTCAGTGTTGTGGGGAGGGGATAACTATTCCACTCTGCTCTGGAGGGCCCACAACCAACATCAATTCTCAGAATTCCATAGCATTGAGCCAGGACAGTTAAAGCTGTGACAAACTGCATTATTTCTCCAGTGTGGAGGCAGCGTTTGCCTACAAAAGGTTATGCTATAACCTGTTTCACACAGTTAGGGGCTAAACAGACCAGCGTTATATGCTGGCGTGGGAGTGTGGCATATGCACATCGGCTGCCCCCATGCCACCCCCACATCAGTGTCATGCTGCATGCCCAACTGCACAGCAGGGGCATTACAGTGCTCCGTTGCCACAGTGTTTAGAGACATTGTGCCAAAGTAGCGCTGAAAAGCCACCACCATGGCGGCAAGGGCACCTTTTTACCGGTGCTAAAAGGAGCTGCATTTTGCCATTCTTTTTAGTGCCGGCAAAGCACTGAATTGGAGCTACGGCCCTGATCCAGTGAGGAAAGGGGCGCCAGGACGCGCCACTCCAAAGAGGTAGTCTGTTTTGCACCTTAGTCACGAAGTTGCTACAAGATCCCTTTGCATGCCAATATTCCAGATTAACATGGCATTCTGGGCCTTATGTATTTTTCTGTCATTCTACGATAGAAATATTAAAGCAAAATCCCAATTTTGTAACTTTTGTATTCTTTTTGTTGTTATGGTAGTTCTCATTGCTAAGCACTGAGGGAGACGGAAAGTTCTTTGATTAGTCATCATTTATATATTTCTACTTTACTAGAGATTGCAGGTTCTTTTCAGTTTTAACACGTGTTGCACACATTCCCATCTTTTTTATTGTTGATTTTAAAGATTAGGAATTGCTAAGGTTTTGGGTTGGGGGTGGTTGGATGAATCTCAGTATTTGTGAAAGGATTAATTCTGTGTGATCCCTGGTTCCTGAGGCATTTGCTTTTGAAGGTAGTTCGGTGAGTTTCTATAACCTTGGCACAGTTTCTTCCATATTAAACTTTTGATGAAGTCTCTCTTTTCACTGCATATTTTTAATAACTGCCTTTGCTTAAGATAATATCTTTACTGTCCTTAGTACTTTGACAGTTATTATCTCTAGGTGATGAAAGAACCAAAAGCTTTGTAAGCTTGAGTAAGAGAGAGATGTCTGATATCTGATAATCTCCCAAAACACTTGTTTTAAGACAGGAGTTGCTGAGCTTTATTGAAGGCATGCCTATGGAGTATACAGTTGAATACTAAGGTTCATGATACTGAATTATATTCACAAAGGTAATTCATGTGTTCATATGGGTTGTGAAAAAAATCACTAATGCTTGTACAAGTCTCTTATTGATTTGCAAAAGTCCATCAATATGATACATAAACAAAGAGTTCTGCAAAGACTATAGGCTCCCTCTCAGTTGTAATCACATTCATCCCGACATGAGCAGTATTATTGTGCTTCCTTTTCCAGATGTCTTTCTGGGTTTTTTGTATAGTTTTGCTGTGAAAGACTGTCCATCAAAGGAAAAGGAAATTAGTGCCATCTCCCCGGCTAGAGCTCTAGAGCATTTCAAAAGCAGAGACTTGTGACTGCACAACAGACCATTGAAATACCCCAGTTGCAGGCAAGCAACTGGTTTTTGTCACAGCTTTTAAGGACTCCATGGAGTCATGCTGTGATTCATTTGCTAAACAGACATGCTCACTCTGCTATGATCTAGATGGTATTGTATGTCTGCATGTTTAGGGTAGACCTTGGAATAATTACTTTTTTGAATTAACTGTCACAGAATGCTTGCTAGGAGATTTCTCATCCAAAAACGAATCCAAACTGGTAATTGCTGAGAGTTGAAGATGCAGCCAGGTTCCTCCTGGAAAGGACCTGCATAGATAGAAAGCTATCTATGAGCTGGTTGCCAATGTTCATTTGGGGCAAGTGTCTGAATGGGCATATGCTAAGTAACACAGGTGAACATAAACTGAAACTTGATCTAGAGAAGCTACATGTCATGCCCAGCCTAGAAGATGATTTGGAGGACTCAGAGGATGAGCCAGAGCCTCTGGGACCTGAGCCTGCAATTGGGAGCCTGAGGCTGGCCCTAGCTCTTCTGTAGCAGAGTCTGTGGCCTCTCCAGAGGTTCAGCAGCCAAGTCTGCCCGGGGCCGAGGCTGTGGACATAGAGAAGGGTAAGGGCACTGTGCCCACCTTCAGAGAGTGTTGAGCCAAAAGGGAGGGCCTTTGAAGGTCACAGAGGCTTTACCAGAAATGAGTTGGTAATCACACACACCTGAATGCTTGCTGCTTGCCTATTTAGGCAGCTGGGGCATGTGTGTCTGGTTGCCAGTGATTATCTGATCTTCTTGGAGGAAAGACTCTGTCTCTGTCTCCTGTGGCTTTTTGGACCAAACCCTTGCTTCTATCTTGATTATCTGGAATGCTTGAACTTGGACTGCGTTAGCAACTTGCCTATCTGATACCTTGAATCTTGGACCATTTGCCAACTCTTATGGTAATTCTTCTTCTGATATTGCTTTTAAACTCAAAGACTGGGTTGCTTACACTGACTCTGCTAGCCCCCCCCGGCTAGCAGAGTCAGTGTAAGCAACCCAGTCTTTGACTAGGCTGGCCTTATCGGCCATTTGGCTACTTTCCCAGACACTACAGCTACTTTTAATGGGGAGCCCTTCTGTTCTGAACAGTGGAGTTCAGTTTATTCAGGGTAGGACTGCATATTTTGAATATAAGATTTGCATTTCAGAGGTGCTTTGTGATGCAGTTTTGTCATTCATTTAACAAGTGGTTTCTGTGGCACAGATTACTCTTCACCAGATTCATTCTGAATGCCTATTATTGTTGCTCCTTGCAAATTATTTTCTCACCATAGTTTTCCACACTCTGGTACTCTCTGGACCAGTTAAGGAGAATGGGCAAAGTATATCTCGCAGCTTCATGCTTAGGGGGTCAGGCAACCCACATCTTCTGATGAATCATGCAATTTCCCACTCTTGGAAACTCAGAAGTAGAGATTTTGCAATCAAAGAGAGTAGGGTGCCTCCCATCCACTCCCAACAAAACTGGAAGTAGACTTCCATCCATGGCTGATATTGGGCTTATTTTATTTTATTTGCTCATTTGGGGAATTGGTGCAGTCTACAGTAGTCCCTTATGGTGGAAAACTGGTCACTGGACCGACAGGCTTGTCCATCCCGATGAAATGTAATTCAGTGTACAGGCTACCATGTTTCAAAACTGAACTACAGTGTGGACACATTAGTTCAGAAAGAGCTGCTTGGGTACTGACTGAGACAGGCATTAAAACAGAATTCACTCATCTATAAACAGAGTACCTAAATTATTACCTGTTGCCGTGTCACTCTGTGCTTTCCCTGAAATCAAAGCCTCTCCCCCAGTGGCAAACATGGCATTCCATTTCTAGAATGGTCTTATAACTAGAAGACTATTCTGTAAAATATTCAGTCTATATAATATTTTTCTCAGAGAAACTCGTCCAGTGTTGACACTGTCATTCATATGACATCAACTAAATAGTTCTTAATTTTCCAAGCCATGTAGCAACTTGGGCCTCGATCCTACATCCTCTTCATGTAGTGTAAATATGTGCATATGGACCTATGCTATGCTGAGCTATATACTCTCCTCTAACTTACTGATAAGACCTTGAACCTACCCTGCACTGCCATTCATTATTTCACAGCAGGGAGGGATGTTCAAAGAAGAATTTGGCTAGATCCCTATAGCCAGATTCAAATATGACATCAGCACTGAAATCTGCCAGGATCCTCGGGGGGGGGGGATCTCAGCACTGCTATTTCACATCTGGGTATGGTGACATATAACCAGATACTTCTGCCTGCTTGCATCAAAGCATAGAATGGCTGTGCAGGGTGGCTTTGGAGTATCAGTAAGTCATGGGGGAGCTTTGGGTGCTGGGGAGAGGAGAAGAGAATACTGACCCCCACAGTGGCCAAAAAAGGACTGCATTTGTAATCTGTATTTGCAAGTTATGCATGTGGATGTCCCTAACAGAATTCTGGCCTTTTAAGTCCTAAGTCAGTTGATTTTTATGTTGCTCTTACGGGGCATTTTTGTCTGGTATTGTTCTTATATTTTAGTGAGCATGTGTGCATGTGTGCACACTCAAAGATGCTACTGGGATGGGATAGGAATTCAGTGTTTGTAGATTCCTAAATAGAATTATCTGCTCTGCATGTATCCAGTTAATAAACAAAATCTATCCACCAGATTTTCAACTTCTTTGAATGTCATAACACAACTTTTAGCAGTTTAAGCAGACCAAAATCATATTTAAATGCACAGCTTGATAGGAAAATACACATTTATTTATGCATTTATGCATTAAAATCTATATTGAAATGTATGTTCTTCAAAAGCATGTTCAAAATCACACATTAATATGTAAATGGATAAAAATATGCAGAGGTTACATAAAGCAAAAATAAACAGATTTGGTTTTATTCTCTCAGATGAAAACTACAATTGTTTGCGCTCTCTTGAACCCCATGTTTCTACATGTGTTTTCAGAACTACTCTAAATGTGTACTTTCCATAATGAGGCTTGGTGCCTCTTGAAGGATACTTTAAGGAGCACTTCTCCCTATATGAATTTATCCAAAGACTGAGATCTGCCAGTGAGGGAGCTCTTCTGTGTCCCAGCAATGGGGGCAATAAAATGGGGGAGAACATGGAAGAGCACTTTCTTGGTTTTGTCTTCCACTTGTGGAATGCCGTCCCCTTGGAGGCCTGACTAGTACCAGCACTGGGTTTTTTTCTAGCACCAGGGTGAGAATCACTTTGTAGCCTTTGAGACTAATTTACTTTTAAGCATGTAGATAGTTTTTAAAGATTGTAATTTGCTGAATTGTTCAATATGTTTTTATCTTATGTGAAACATTTATTGATTCTAATCTGGAATTGTTTACATTGTTTATGTAGTTTGGTCTGTTTCCTTTTCTGAGATCTCATGATAAAAGGGCGGCATAAAATTATTTAAATGAATGATTAAATAATAACCAATTGCATTTACACATTGTCTAGCATTTTCTTAGGCAGGTATGATGTCAGAAGCTAGCCTTGAAACCTCATAACTGTTTGGTATTCACATTTACAGTCATGGCACTATTGCCATAACCACAAATGCCACCCCAGACAGCTGTGGACTTGAAGGATCAGACCGAGAAAAGGAATGTAGCCATGACATCATAGCCATTTGTCCCAGCAATTTTTTTTTAAAATAATCACGTGAGAAGGATTTGAGATTCAGTATTATATTCTCCCAAGTATTAGCTCCCCAGTGCCAAATAACAGGAGGAAAATGCTTCATTTTTACTGTTATTTTTTATCTCAGAAATAATTCCCATCCAATATAAATAATACAGTACATACTTGTTAATTTTTCATTTTGGCAGGGAAAGGATGGCCCAGTCTGCTTACTGTACTTTAGCACCATGTACTTAATTTTAAAGAAAGATGTACAAAATGCCTGATTTGCACATCTAATCTTTTACCTTTTCAATTCTAAATTGCTGTGCATAGCATTCCATGGAATAATCTTTGCTATGAAACCATAATGAAAGAGAAAATTAACGTGGAAGTCCTTTCCTTAGAAAGGTTAAAGGCAGCTTTTCCTAATGCATTATTTAACACTTGTTATGTAGTGCACTAAGTAGTCAGTACTGAGGTGAAAGCTTTTAAAATGCAATGGCCCCCTTTTCTTTCTTGATAGCATTCAATCTTATGTCTGATGTTTTGGTTAAGTTAATATCAGGGGGAAAATGAATTAATATATTCCAGGCTAGCCAATTTATTGAAGCCAATCAAGTTACAACACTGGATATGGCCAAGTGAAAGAGAGGAATACATTAAACTTAGTGGAGGTCTTTATTTAATCAGCAGACTCAAGAGAGCTGAAGTCAGCAAGCTGAAATGATATAAGAGGCAGTGGAGGAATAGGGCCTTTACCACAAAGAATGACAGTGATGGAAAGAGGAGCCAAGCACTGTCAGAAAACCACCTATTGACATGATTTCTTCTCAGTAATTTCTTCCATTTCTTATGGTCCAATGCTTACATAGCCAAAGCAGCAGCGCCCACACTCAAAGCAGGGAGGTATCAAGAGGTTTACAGATACACAAAAAGGAAAACATGATGGGAGGGAACCATTACAATAAGGACTGAGCATTCTCAGCAGCCACAGAAAACCAAAGAGAGGGATAATTGATGGGATTGTCATGAAAGAGGTTATGGTTTACTGGTCGGAAACCTGGGCATAGGCCCATTGCATCATTTTATTGCAGTTACAATTTGTTTACTGTTTGTCTGAAGGATGTCCATTTTTCAAGTATTCTCATAATACTGTTTTCCCCTCTACGTATGTCCTCCCTGCTCTTTTCTCTCCCTTCATTCAAATGAATTCCAATATAACAGAAAAGGAATGGTTTCAGAAATCAAACTACCCATTATGAGTCTGAGTTGCCAGTTCTCCCATGCCCTTACGTGTATATAAACCATTCCCTGCAACAAACTTTGGAATATATCCTTGAAGTTGTTAGGCTCCCCCCCCCCCCCGAAGGATGTTGATATTACTGTGAAGTTGAGGGTAACCGTGCATTTCTTCTATGATATATACTACTGAGCTATTGGGGATGGTCCCCAAATATAATGCACTAATTTCTGTGATCCATGGAGAATGTATTGATACATTCTCTGCAGCAACTAGCCAGCAGACAAAGCTCTCAGGTTACATTTATGTTTCTGGAATCCACCCAGTCTAGCCAGTTTCTGCCAGGAATTTGCTGCTCAAATGCAAACAATAATTCCTTCCAAAAACAAAAACACAATGCCTCTATTTTTTTTAAAAAAAAAAAGGTGTTTTTATTTTGGAAAGTATTTAAGGATATATAACTGATATTGTGGTCCAGCACAATCCCCTTAGTCTCAAGGATGAAGCAGATGGATGGCTTGGAGTGGCCTCTGGCCACTCCAGCCATGATTGGCCCCCAGTCAGCCTAGGACCATGGTGACCGGATGGCCCTCTCCTGAAGCAGGCTGTTCCTGCAGTCCCAAATGTGCCACCAAGAGGAGAAGATTTAATCTTCTCCTTTTGCTGGTGACTTCAGGCTGCCTTATCCAGTCTCAGGGCAACTTCCAACACTTCAGGGGCATGTGTCATATAAACACCATGACCCTGAAGTGGCGAGAAGCTGCTCTATTTTGGCCCATCTGTTTTGGGCCTCAAGGGATTTTTATTATGTGTCTTCAAGTTGATTCTGACAGATGCTGACTTTCTCCTAGTGTTTCTTGGCAAAAATTTATTCATAGGAGATTTGCCATTGCCATCCTGTATGGCTGAGAGAGCATGACTTGCCCAAAGTCACCCAGTGGAGTTTGTATGGCTGAATTGAGAATATCAGCCATTCTCTCCTAAAGTACTAGTCCAATACTCAAACCACTACACTGTGTTGGCTTTTATCTAGGGGAATATGATGTCTGAATTAACAAATAAGGAACCAGTTCCAGAAGACAGTACTGTAATTTCCCTTAGGATCTTCCCCTCCAGAAGTTCCCCAGGAACCAGCTCTCCTATATGCATACTCCAGAGGAAATACTTTTGCCATCATTTGATTCTGAGTTCTTTGTTGTTATTGTTGTTGTTGTTAATTCTGATGATGGTGGTGATGATGATGTGTGCCTTCAAATTGTTTCCAACCTATGGCAACCCTATGGCGAACCTATCATGGAGTTTTAGCTTTTAAGATATCACCATTCTTAGCTATTTCCACACAGCAGTGCAGAAAACAGTTAGGCAAAATACTGTTTTCTACCCAAGAAACTAGTTTTTGTGTGTGTGTGTGGAATGTTGTTCTGCATGCTTCTGTACAGAAAAAAGGGGTGTGTGTTTTTTTGTATCAAAAAAGTGCTGAACTGGTGTATTCAAAAATTGTGCAGGTGTTGATGACTTGCTTGCAGCAAGAAGAAAAATGGCAAAATTATTCATTCTTGCCTGAAAGAATGAAATTTACAAAGAATTATTTTCCTAAGGAAAAGTAATAACCACTTGGGCATTCAAGAGCTTTGCAAATGTAGCACCACCATGGATATATGCAACAAATGGTACATACCAAAAATTCTCAAATTTCCAAACATGCTGGAAAGTGATAGGAACCCTTCTTGACCTAGTTTGCATATCTTATCCCTAGTACTTCCAAACATTATGTTTTGGGGCTATAGCACCCAAGATCCACAGGTTGGAGAATCCTGAATGTTTTACTGTGAAATTTTCTTTTTCTGTGTTCTGCTTATTTCAGATTGAGAGAGTGTCACTGCAGTGGGACTGTGAAAGCCATAATTTTATTTGTATTTTATTGGCATAGTCTTCTAAGTAAGGAAATAATGTGGTCTTTTTTTCTTGTTTGTTTCTGTTTTCTGTCAGATGTTCTTGGAACCAATCCAGGGGACAGGAATGAATCCAAACCAACTGTGAAAAAGAAGGACAACACAACCACAATGATTATAAAATCATCTCCTAAACATAAAGTGGACAGAGATAAGGGCAATCAAGCTTCATGTTCCTTGCTCTTCGTGATGACAGCCCTAGCAGTTGTGTGGCATTCTTTGTCATAGCTGTGTTATTCTGCAGTAACTGTGCAATTTCTGTTCACTGTCATTTATACCCACAGCCTTATCCAAGTGGAAACCAAGTGAAATGGCTCTCTAAATTGTGCACTCTAGTATTATGTGATATATTAGTATAAGTGCTAAATATTAGTCTGGGACTGGCTAACAGCAAGCATCTAAATACACAGTGTATAGAGATGGTTACATTGATAACATCTCATCTACTCAAGATGTAAAAAGGATGAAGACAGGAAACCTGAGTAGATTAAGTTATTGTAATAGGTACAATTAAGAATGTTAAAGTTGTAAATTAATATGTCACCATTTCTTCCCTTTCATTCACTGGATAACGGACCATTGTCTGTTTCATCTTTCATATTAGTTTCATTGATTTCAAGTACAGTTTATTAAGTTTTACCTGTAGGGATCAGCCACTATCTTAGAAGCAAAAATGCAGCACTATCCACCAGTTGGATAAAATTCTGAACTGATCAAGAAATTCATTGCTTATTTGAATCACTTACTTTCATTTTTTAATGTTTAGAATATAGAAAGCAATATAAGAACCATATGCTGTGTTTAATGTATCAGTTTAGTTGCTTTAACCATATAGCAACATGTGAAAATACCTCTCGAGTTATTTTGAAACGTGGAACCATCTCCCTGTCCATGGACTTCATTATCAAATGCTTAAGCCTTGACTACATTGCAAATAACTGACAAATGGAAAAGGGAGAGCATTAGATTTTTGAAATAAAGAGTCCTTGAGTTGAGGTTTTAGGCCAATGGGAAAATCCCACAAACATAGCTGTGCTGGATTTAACTATTGTGGATGCAGTCAAGCAAGAAAATGTGCACATGCAATTGCATTGCACAATGGGAAAATCTGCAGTTGTAGTGGCAAGTGCTCTATTACAATGACCTCTAGGTTCAGGCCCTTAGGCCTGTATGGTGCAGCAGCAAAGATGACAAAACCCTTAATCCAGAGCTCTTGGTTAGTAGCTGTGAAGTACATTCCTGTGTGAAAGAAGGGAAATGTGAGGCCTGAAATCAGTCCTTAACTGTTCATCACAAATAACGTACAACATTGTTCAAACTCACAGTGCCAACCACTTGTCTGTTTTATGGATATGTTTATAGCCTCAGTCTGGTATGAATTACAGCCTACCCTCTTTCAAACAAATGGGACAGGATCCAATCATGTTGCCAAAAGAGTACAAGTTGCCTTTGCTGAACTAGAGTAAATTATTTCCATCTAGCTACCACACACACACACACACAAAAGTAACCACTATTCTTTTTATCCCATAAGGGACACTGATGCACTATACACCAACAACTTGCTGTGTGTCTTCTAGTTAGTTACAATTAATGTTCTATTGTGCTGTGCCAGGAAAAATAAATTTGCAAAAAACCTAGAATGATAAACTCCATTATTTGCTGCTTTATCTCTAATACAGCTTCCCCTCATCTGGTACCTACTGGTTTTATTGGCCATGTTGGCTGGAGCTGATGGCAGTTGAAATCCAACACAGCTGAAGGGCACCAGGTTGAGAGAAGGCTAACATGATACATATTTCCAGGGTTCTCCTCATGCAACTTTAATGAAGGGTTGTTTAGTTATTAAACAAAACTGAATTATTTTACAGTGTGACAAGATGTTGCAAGACCACCATTAGATAGGATAGGGCTTATACTTGTATTTTTGAGAGCTGCTTTTACAATGTTGTTGCAAATCTATACACTGCAGTCTAAGTAGAATTAACATTTATAACTGAGGGGATTAAATCCAGTGTTAGCCCCACCTAGAAATCAGTGGGATTGAAGTGTGTTTCTTCTACCCAGTCCCATTCATTTTGTTGGCTCTGCCCTAGGTAGGATTAATGCTGAATTTAGGATGTTATTTCTCAGATTTATATTTGCTAACAAAGCCAATAATTCACATAACTGATTAGTTGTTTTCACAATAATGAATATTACAGTGTACAGTTTTATAAGATATAATGTAAAATATTTGTCTTTGATGTGTGTGAGAGAGGGGGGATATAAGAGCAATTACTTCAGCAGTTTGATTCATATAAATATATACTCAGTCTAGTATGTTAATTCTAGTACAGTACACAAAATTGTTTAGGATGAAAATATGATACAATTATTCGTTTGAAGGTGATTGATTTTTCACACATGCACACAATTCCTGGCCTTCAAGCACTCACCATTCACTTCAGTGGTACCTTCTATGCACACATGTATTGTGTAGATGATGCTTCATGTGTACTGAGCATACATTCCAGTCTTCAGTGATCTGGTGTTCTCCAGGGGCAATACTAGCTGGAGTGGCTGAGGGGAGTTGAAGTCCAAAACATCTGGAGGTTATCAGGATGGAGAAGGCTGAGACAAGAGCTTATTGGTCTCTTTCTCTTTATATGGCTGTGTCTTCAAGTTTTAACATTTAAGGTCATGACTCAGCCCAAACATAAGCACTTTTGTTCTATGGATTGTATCAGAAGAGTTAAACTGTCCCATTAAAAATAATGGCAGCTAGAAAGGCTCATCTTTGGCAGAACTGTTCCATAAAGTTTTATCCCTCATGAAGATGAATGAAATATTTGAAATAGTGTATTTAAAAGGCTTAAAAACCAGAAAACAAATGGAGCATTTTAAAAAAAAACCTCATGGCCATCTGGGCACTCTATCTGAAAGCTGCCTTATCTTGAGCACATGAAGATAATACTATAGGATCCATTTTTGTTCACCAAGTTGCAAGAGAGCTTATGAGGGGCCTTGTTCTCGCATTCCCTAATTCACACTAAGATTTCTTTCCTAGCAAAGAGATACTTTACAAAACATCTGTTGCACTCTCAAGGGATTTTCAAATGGGGGACAGGAGTGAAGCCCATCCTTATCCCTTCCATTACAGCGACTGTGCAAAAGACTTTCACTCTTGATATGCTGATCCTGTCATAAACCTGTCAGTGAAGTGGAATTGCATTAATGGTTTGTTCCATTATTGCAAAATGAAGAACAAAGACAGGACAATTCCACCTGACTGATAGGACAATGACAGGATCAATGTGACATCATATGACAGACATGGTGTTCGCTGTCAATTGCACTTCACAGATGGGACAATGTCCGGATCAATGCTATGTCATCTGAAAGTCCTTCTCACGATCACGTGGGAAAGATAGGACAAGGATGGGAAAAGGTTGGGACAAGGAAATGCCATCCCCTGTCTGATAATCTCCATTGTAAAGCAACTGCAATAACAATGAGCAAAGAAAGAAAAATTGGTGAACCATTATTTTTATTAGCTATTTCATTTATTGGTTACATTTCTACTCCATCTTCTGTCCTCAATGAGCTCAGTGCAGTGTTCTCCTCCCCTGTTCGTCTTCTCAACAACCTTGTGAGGTAGGCCAGTGACAAAAAAATATGAGCAAGAGACCACAAAAGACTAGCCAAGATCACCCAGTGAGTTTCATGGTTCAATGGTGACTTAAACCAGGTCCTCCATGAGCCAGTCCAACACTCTAACCCAGGGTTTCTCAGCTTTTGGTTCTCCACATAGTTTGGACATCATCTCCCAGTTATAGCTAGTATGGCCAATACGGGGAATTCTGGGAGATTAAGTCTCAAACATCTGGAGGATGTGAAATGTTGAGAACCACTGCTCTAACCACTATACGCACTAGCCCTTAATTGATAAACCAAACTGTATTGAATATTTATTAGATACTGTATTTTATCTGTATTGATATTGTATTAGATGTGTATCAGATTTTGAATAGGAGCACTTCAATTGTGGACAATAATAATTAAAATTCTGTTTGTTAAAAAAAATTATTGTTATCACCAAAGTATTCCAACTACTTCAGATTCACAATGGAAAAAATTAACACAGCACCATCGTGACTGCCTCTGTGAGACCATCCTTTGGAGATTGGAATTTATAATTGTTTTAGTGAGGATAATAAGTTTGTTCAAGATTTCATGTGATGGAGGAAAGCAACAAGTGTCCTTCTGTATCATAATGCAATTCCTTAAAAAATAAATGAAGCAAATAAATAGGGATTTCCCTTTCTCAGAAAAATTAAATGGATTAGAGATGTAGTTTAATTCAGGTAGGTACCCTACAGCTAACCAAAATTCACTGACACTTTAATGAAATACACAGAAATGCTATTACAGAGCAATAATCAATTGTTATTTTTCCTTGAAAATGTGTTAACATGATCATGCAGTTACATAGTCTTGCATTTTTATCATTCCATTTCAGCTTTTTAACCATTAATTAACAATTTGCAGTGGCACTATTTACACCCAGAACAATTCTGTCATCTGAAGGGGGCGGGGGGAATCATCTGGTGACTGCTAAGCAATTAACTTTTGCTCACTTTGGCTATTACAAGAAAAAGTGTAATTTGTCCACCATGCCCTTTCTGCACACCTAATTAGTAAGAATGTGGAATGCTGTCTGAGGAATAAACATTTAAATTGAGGAGTAAGGGAGAGAAGGAATGTATTGTTAAGTTTATACATTCTTTGCAATTGTACTCTCATAAAATGTTTTTCAGCTAGTAGTTTTTTAAAATGGTCTATGCCAAATAGCTTTTCCCCATACTAAGTACCCTATTGCACGGGGTTAAAACCCCAGCTTACCTTTCCTGAATTCAGTCCTAATTTGAGAGGCAGCCAGGTACTGTTGTATAGAAATTGCTGCCAAATTTGCCACCCACATCCATCCCAGATGCAGTCCAAGTCCTCTAAACTGCTTCGTCAGCCATTTTTAGAAGTCAGAAGCATCTGAATTCTAAAAATAAGGCGGCTTAGAGGACCCGGGCTGCATCTGGGATGGACCTGGGCAGCAATTCAGTGATAACACCTGGCTGCCTCCCGAATTGGGACTAAATCTGGGAAAGGTAAACCAGGGTTTTAACCCCATGCTATGGGGTCCCCAGTTCAGCTTACCTGTGTTTCTGTCTTTCAAATGTACTGTATGAAGAACTGTATGGTTAAGAATTTCTTTGGCTTATTGGAGCAAAGATGATGACGACATCCAGGAATTCATACTGAATGTGTAAGAATCAGGTAATAGTACTTCAAAACAATCTGAATTAGTGATGTAGTAAAATTTGAAGAGCAGATGTCCCCATTGCAGCCACACCCAATAAGGAGAATCTAAAGATGTAAAATGCTGGTTGATCTATGTCGTAAAACTAGTTGTAGCAATTTTCAATCAGGAACATGTATTTTGGAAACTTAATGGGACTTAATTTTCCATTCAAAACCAAGATCCCTCCCCTCCCCAGTACCTTTCATCACAACAGGGCTGGCTTACAGCAATAGACTGTTGCTGGGGGAAATTAATCCTCCTCTTCAAGCTACCAGTGTGAATTCATTTTATAAAAATATGTAAGATGTGCACTATGTGGATATAAGTGATCAGCATGGGTTTTATTCACAGCTATGTTTCTCATCGTGGTAGTTTTACAAGGGATGCCGTGGCCCTTGAACTTAGTGAGATCTCTGCTGAATAGGGGGATTCAAATCCAGTAAATATCCATTGGCCGATAGAACTACAGAAAAGCATAGGGCCAGGATATCATCTACATTTTGATCTTCAGGGATAAGCATGTCTGTTCCTTCAAGAAACATCACTCAAACTGATACTGAACTGGAAAGCGAGATGAGTATTTTCCATTTTTTCCTACTCCTGAGAGATGAAAGGATTCCCCACAGGAGATACAAATCAATACAAACTCCAAGTTCTGGTTTCTTTGTTTTGACATTAACAAAATACTAATTAGAAATGTGCTTGAGAAGGAATTGTTTCTTGAGAAAAGCTTGTTCACTTCTGTTTCCCTAATCCTAGTTCCTTGTTTCCATCACAGGGTACATGTATAACTTTTTGTCTCTGTTAGAGTCTGTACCCTAATGCTTATCCAGAATCTCTGGGCCTATTTTGCAGTTTTCACTCCCACTTATTTCCAGAGTGCATAAAGTCTTTATCAGTCTGCCCAGATGAAACAAATATATATAATTTTCTGAATTACAATAGGCATTTTAATAAATATAGGCACTTTGAAAATTGCATTTCTCTCTTTGTGCTGTTTTGTTCCTAATGCTACCTGTTCATTTCTCCATCTCCTCTATGCTGTCATTTTAGAAACAATATGCAGACAGGCATTGGTACTGTGCTTAGCATAAGGAAGCAAGTGCCTCAGGAGATGCTGCAGAGAGGGGACAGCAAAATGTATACTCTGCCCTGAGTTCCCTCAGCTAGACTGCCTCAATTATCCTATAGACTTTTGACTGTGGAATAGGAGTGGGCACCATTGTGTTATTCACCTCAGACAGCAAAATGGCCTTGGTCTGTGCCTGCCACGTATGAAGGTGTAAACAAAACAATTTAAAGAGTGGCAGCAGAGAGAAAGATGATGCAGTCTTATAGGCCTGAATATATCAATGATTTCTTCATTGCAGGCCTACATTTAAACACACTGCACATGTTGAAAGAAAGATGGCAACTACATGCTAAGATCTCAAAAGCTTCAGTAAGGTGGAATGAATCAATACCTGGTGATTTCCATAGAGAGAACATCTTGGTGTTTGAGTGTGCTGTTTGAAATTCAGAGGTCCAAATTCCTGGTTCCAACTAAACTCCTTATCCCAACTAAATGGATTTAGACCTATTTAACTCTTAAGTTATTTCTGCAGCATTAACTGATAACAAAAACAAGATCTGTATTGGAGTAACCTGGATAGGGAGAATAGAAAAAAATTATGAATCCCACTGAAATAAGATACAAATTGCATTTTAACAACACCGATGCACTTCAGTTTATGTTCAATGCCACCTCTAGCAGTTGTGAGTCCATCAAAACTATCTCCTATAGCCAGTCTCAAAAGAAAAGGGATAAGGGTGCCTCATGTCCTCAATCAGGACAGCTTTTCCTATCTACTTTTCAAAGGAGATTCATGTGCAATACAATCCTAGAAACCTCCAAGTCTTATGTAAGCCATGTCTAGTTTTAGAATCTAGATAACTCCATTTCAGTAATCCTGCTATACTCTAGAGACTCTTTTGCACAATAGTGCAACTGTGGCTCTACCTTGGGAATGAGGGTGAATGTTAGAATCACCAATGTGTGCCACATGTTCACTCTTGGGTGATGGTGTAGGGGTTTCTTTTGTCTTCAGCAGCAGGATTCAAACTGAAAAGATGATCCTTTTCCAGAAGATTTCTTTTTGCACATAACATCCATCAGCTAAATGAAGAAGGGAAGATGTCCTGATTGTCATATTGACTTGGTTTCCTTCTAATTTTTGCCTGTGATTCCTGTGCAACATTGCTGCCTTACCTCATATTCCTCAGTGCTATCCAACCGTAACTAGCTGACAATACTATTATTAGAAAATCACAACAGCTGTGGGACTAACCACCTATAAAAATATGGAAGAATGTAGTATTCACTTCAAACAATATTCCTGGATTTTTCTGGTTTCTGCAATAAGCTTTCATAGAAATTAAGTTAGTCATTTGACTATTTTGTATTCATTTGTTTGCTGATATTTTATCTACTGAATAAGATGTTTTTATACCCCACCATATTCTACTATGGACATATTGCTGAACACACTCATACATTTTTCTGGAGTATTTTGCATATCTGTTTTAAAACAAGCAAAGAGTTGTGATCAAAGCAACGACCAGGAAGGAGACAATTGAAAAATAGCAACTGTGTGATTATTTGTAATTACAATTATTTCTGTGTTATAACAATAAAAAGTAATCAGACTTTTTTGATGGCTGGATTTTTTTATGTTTATTGGGATTTTCAAATACCTTTGCAATACACTTCCACTGAAGATGCAAGATAGATAATAAAATACATTATAAATGCATTCCTATGCTACAGAACAGGAACAGGTGATGTGTGGCCCGCCAGATATCATTGTACTTGAACTCTCATCTTTTCTTGGTTATGTTGGGCATGGCTGATGGGAGTTGTAGCACAATAACATCTGAAGGGCCACAGACTACCTATCCCTTAAACAGAAGTCTGTTCCACTGAATTAAGTGGGGTTTACTCCCAGGAACTTGTTATAAGACTACAGCCTAAATCTGTAGAATAAGTGGTCACGTGTCATTCTGTCTTAATCAGTTTTGGAAAAGTGAACATTGGAGATGCATAATAGCTCATTTGCGTAATAGATGCAAATAAACAAGTATAGTAGACCCTTGTTATCCACTGGGATTTGGTTCTAGGAACCCCCGTGAATAACAAAATCCATGTATGCTCAAATCCCATTAAATACAATGGCACAGCAAAATAGTGTCCCTTATATAAAATGAGGAAATCAAGGTTTGATACTTGAAATTTATACCTTTTTAAAATAATATTTTCAAGCCATGGATGCTGAATCCGTGTATAAAAAAATCCATGGATAAGGAGGGCCAACTGTATTTGTTGGATTACAGTACATACATTTTCCTGATTTACTTACTGATGCAGAGTGTGTGTGTCCAGCAATTAATAATACTGATTCTGGGGTAAATACCCCAACAGCTAAGGAAACAAACTGAGACTGTATTGCAAGAAAGCACTTGAAGGGGTCTAAGCTGAAACTGAACTAAACTGGCTTCACCAGAAGTGATGAAAGGAATAGGAAGTAAAGAGGTTGAAAAATCCCTAAGAGTATCAGCAAAT
This sequence comes from Sceloporus undulatus, assembly GCF_019175285.1. Taxonomy (NCBI): domain Eukaryota; kingdom Metazoa; phylum Chordata; class Lepidosauria; order Squamata; family Phrynosomatidae; genus Sceloporus; species Sceloporus undulatus. The sequence continues at coordinate 224,584,947 of NC_056524.1, read as the reverse complement.
ATTACAGAGATGTAAGGATAGGAAGTATGATGTGAGAAGACTTTGGGTGACTGAAAACTACATACTGTACCTCATCTGTTTCTCTCTTGGACATCTTTAAGTCTTTAAATACTGACCATTGTTTCATTTCCAACTCTCACAACAAACCTGTGAGCTAAAATGGGCTGAGAGATAAGATATTGTCACACCAACCACTAAGTATTGTAGATTCATCCAAATTCATTTCTGTTTTATCACTTCTGCCAGAGCAATATTTTCAATTTCACTTTGCTGTGGGAAAGCATCTTCATCTTCTATTGATCGCTCCCTTGAAACTCTTATTTTTCTTCCAAAGTTTTCAAACATTCACATATAAGCAGTCCACAGTATGAGCAAGATGGGGGTAATCCATCAATAAATCATCTCACCAAAAAACACTGCAACCAAGAGCTTCAGAGTGAGTTTTCTTTAAACCCCCAGCTTTGCAGAACAAGAGTTCTCCCCTTAGCCTAGTCCACAAGACACACATCAAAACTAGTAGTAGTTTCCATCCCCCTCACTGCAATCACATGATTTGAAAAAGGTCATCAAAAAAATCTACAAAGTGATTATAGGACAGTTAGCTCAGTTGGTCCCTAAATTGACTGACAGATTATTTTTAATTCAGACAAACCTTTAACAATTAAGCTGTACGTCTGTAAAAAAATAGACTCTTAATCTGACTTTCCCTTTACATCTTTTTTTTTTAAAAAATTAAAATCATCTTGCATTTTGATTCATGTTTCATGTTTTTAAAACTGCTCATTGTGTTTATTGTTGGTCATCATGAGTCCCTTGTTTATTGGAGGAAAAGTAGGGTCCTAGCCTAACCAGTGAATACGTAAACTAACAAATCTTGGAAAAGTTCCCTGGATCCTTAAAATGAAGCCTTCAGGGGAACATAAGAAGCCCAAACCAGCTACCCAGTTTTACCAAGCAGCAGCTGCTATGAGCAACAGTAGTGTATTGTCCTATCAATTGGGAAACAGCAGGCCCCTCCTGCCAGCAATCTCAGTGTGATAATCAGAATCAGAAGCCCTATCACAATTCCTGCTCACACTGCAGATTTCCATTGCTTACAGTGGCTGCTGCCTGATAAGGCAGAATCAGGGAAGTGTTACAATCTCTATACATTTCCTACACTATTGCCACAATCATGTATTTGTAGGGTTCATGAATACAAACCAGTTACAGATGCTGGTGTTTAGTAGTAGTAGTAATAGTAGTAGTAGCAGCAGCAGCAGCACGTTTATATTTATTGATATCTCATCTTTTTTCCAGTTTGTGACTCAAGCCAACTTACAACAGTTACAACAGATATAGGCCAAAATGCACTTGGGGACTTACGTCTTCACAAACAGACTTCCATCTGTGGAAAAAAAAGAACTGGGCAGTTTTGCAATATTTGCATTCAAGAATGGTCTGATATTATTATGTAGCAAAACCAGCAAAGGGACCAATGAATAATGAGACTGATGTACAACAGGACTGGTGAGCATTGGGACTTATGCACAATCGGACTGATGAGGAACAAGACCAATGCACAATTGGACTGATGCACAATGGGACACTAGCTATGGAGTGCAAATGAGCATCACTGTTCACTAACAGTGTCCTTTAGTGCCTTTACCAAGTAGCTAAGTGTGCATAAAGTTATGTCATCCACAATGCTGGCTATAGTTTAAAATTCAAGTATAGCAAACTTTAAAAGCAATTAAACTATTAAAAAATTAAAAACAGTTAAAACATAAACCATTTGAAAACAACAACAATAAATAAAAGTCCAGCACAGTGTATGAGACCTGTTTCCCTGCAAAAATCAAATTTCAAAGGCCTGCTGGAATAAAAAGGTATTCACCTGCTTGCTGAAAGATAGTAAGGATTGTCCCCATCTAGACTCTCTGGGAATATAATCCCAGAACCTGGGATCAGCCATTTTGAAGGCCCTCTTCCAAATTTCTGTCAAGTGTACCTGTGAGGGTTGTAGGCAATGAGACTAGGGTCTTGCCAGATCTCAAAACACAGGCAGATTCATATAGGAGAATACAGTCTTTCAACTAACATAGCCCATCTAGCTCATGAGCATTCTACTCTGTCTGGTAGAACTCTTGGGATTTCAGACTTTCCCAGCCCTACCAGGAGATGCCAGGGACTAAAATAGCAGATCTTTCCTTGTGCTAGTGCACAGGTCCAGGGTGCAGATCCTAGGTGAAAGGTGAGAGAACATTTCACAGTTTTTGTGAAATTCAGGTTAACCAGAAGCTTTTCCTGCACGGATGGAGAGCACAATACTGTACTCACAAAATTTGACTCAGCTCTATATTTGTGGGTTCTTCAGTTGGCATTTTCATCCATGATGTTGCATTGATACATTTTAATCCTCCCAGACTCTATAAAGCTTTGTATAGTAGCACTAGGCATAAATTTCGTTGCTGCAATGTATCTCCAATGGCTAATTATTTTTCCCAGTGGCTGATCATTCCTTAGATGTAAAACTCTTAGCTCACTGCCTATGCAGAATAGACCCTGTGGATTAGCATGGACCGGAGAGATTTCATGACCTAAATCAAAAGGTACGTGCATAGAGTTTCTCTCCTGCGAAGGAAAGAAAAATACTTGATCTACAAACTGCTGCCTCAGAAAGACATTTTAAATTGAAGGCTCTGCGTTTATCCCCTAATTAAGAGGCTGTCACAATCTTTGGAACTCTTTCAGTGTGAAATTTAGATTCTCTTCACTTCAAAAGATCTATTCCCACTTGCCTTGCTATCCTAAGAGTCGTAGCTTGTTTCTTTATATTCTACATTAGGAACTTGATTTTAATAATTGTGCTTTTTATCTCCTTCTCCTGTGTTCCCTCCCTCCCAACTCAGTATTGATATTTCTTTCTTTACACAGACTTCAAAGAACACTCAAAAGTCAGAGCACCTGGTTCAAGGTTATTAAAGGGTGCTGTTTTCAGACACGTTTTGAACTCATACAGACTCTGAGCATACAGACACTGAAAGCATCTTTGGAATCTGGAAGTAACCTGTACTGGGAGATTAGATCCAGTGAGCCACACTCACACAGCTATTTGGAGCAGGGGAGGTGTTATCAAATATGGAAGAATAAAAATGTGCACAATAAATTGTGCTGGAGAATAGCAAATATTACTAGAGACCCTGGAACAGAAAATAAATTCATTCATAAATTATAAATAATCCAATACATGTTATATAAAACAGGTAATGAGTTGCATAAAATATCATTTGGCATTCAATATTGCAGTTACAGATTCATAAGCTATAGTTACAGATCTGTAACTACTCCATATTCATAGAATTCAAAGACATAGTCATGTTACTCTGTAGAATCATATGTAGAGAGATCTTGTAGACCTTTGAGACTAACTGGAAAAAAAGAAGTTGGCAGCATGAGCTTTCATAGACTTAAGTGTAATGCATCTGAGGAAGTAGACAAAAATCTACAAAATCTCATGCTGCCAACTTCTTTCTTTCAGTCAGTCTCAAAGGTGCTACAAAGTCTCTCTACATACTCCATATTCAGCAAGACTATACTGCCCCAGCCCACCTAAACACCAAGCAGCTGCAATGGGTGATGGAGGTCTATTTAGCTGCCAATTGGGGAACAAGGAGGATGACATTTCCACCCTCCTTACACCATAGAGTAAGGCTGGGATGATGAGAAGTAAAAACCCATCACAATTATTTGTTGAAGCCTTAATCATTAGTCAAAGAAAGGTGGGAAACGCACTCTCTTTGCATCCTGATCAGAAGCAGAACAGACCGATGTGGTTGCTCCTAGCAAAGTAGATTGAAGAAGGGGTAGCAGGCAAGGACATATGTGTAACTTAATTAGGCAAGATAGAACATGGACCATCATCTGATTAATTTGGCTTTGTTCAGAATAGGGAAAATTAACCTAAAGAATGTGTTTAATGCTTGTTATATTTCTAAGAACCAGATTCAAAGAGTTTTTCTTTGTTTTTCATAATTTGCAACAGACATTCTTCTCTTCCATTGAAAGATTGCATCAACATTGTGAACCATTGCAACCTGTCTGGAACATCAGAATAAATAGAAGATGCATCTGTTTCAGGAGTATGATAGTAAGCCAAAACTGCAAGGCTGAAATTTACAGCAAACACAAGGCTAAAAAGAAAATTCTTCTTCTGGTAGCTTAGGCGGGTTACACACCGCCATTTAGTACATATTCTATACGTACTAGGGTTAGGAAGGGGCGGTGCTTCTGCACCCCCCTAACCCTAGTACATATAGAATACATACAAGATGGCGGTGCCCTGTTCATACGGGCGCCGCCATCTTTACGTATCGGACGCTGAGCGTCCGGACGTCGCGCAGCGTCTATGACGTCGCAAGTCCGCCCCAGGCGCCTTGCGACGTCATAGAGGCGCCGCAAAAAGAAGCTCCAAAATGGAGCTTCTTTTTTGCTCCGCGCGGGAGCCGCGCGGTGTGGCTGCTGCGACTCCCTCACGGAGCAAATGGTGCCGGCAGGAGACCACCTCAAAGCGACGGTCTATAACCCGCCTTAGTCTCTTATAGCACAAAAAGGAGAGGTGGAGGGGAGAGAAAATGAATCTAGCAACACCTTTTCTATAGAAGCATGTTTTTTGTTTTTGTTTTATTTTGTTTGGATTTGCATCCACCTCTTTAGAGCCACTCATGGAATGACACTCACTGGGAGAAAGAAATCAATTTGATTACTTCCGCAATGGGATAGGAGTTTGAGCCTTATGAGGTGATAGCCAAACAACCTGCGTTTTTCTGTACAATAAAAGAAATTCTGACCTACATGAAAGTGAGCATTATCTTTCTGAATGGAAGATATTTGCAGCAAATAGGAAACCTGTGGTTGCTGGAACTAACAGCTATTGTGAATAATGATGACTCATTGATCAATGAAATAATAGGAAGCACAGCTCTCCAGAGTTAATGAAGGGGTGCTTTCTTGCTGTCTAGAATGTAATGGGCAGGGAGAGTCCCCTACTATCTACTGGGACTGAGCCAAGCAGTCTTTATAGCACCAACTACACTGGCAAAAGGAACATTCTTAGGTACAGAGTCTATTAGGCAGAGATTACCTCACAGTCCTTACTATTTCAAACTGTGCTCCTGCTTTGTAATTTAAATTTATGGACCCAGACCTGTAGCAATGGCAAAGTCTAGAAGGTTGTAGTAAGTAGTTTTTATGGCATTGACTGGACCACTGAGTGGAAAGGGAGATTTCATGCTAAGACCATTGGGTGAATCCCCTCCTTTTACATTTACTATAAAACCTTTGATATTTTATCTATAAAGAATCTTCTCAGCACAATTGTGTTAATGAAAATAAATGCACAAATTCTGAATTGGTAGAAATCCCTATCTCATGTGTCTGCAATCGCTTTAGTAGCCACTGCCATTCTGGGACACTCTTTCCCAGTATTCTCCTTATCCCTGCCTGCTGTAGCTTTATCAGTTTGCCTTGTGTATTTTTTAAAAAAATCAATTTTAAAAATAATTTAGGCATTATGGCCATGCAGTGGCAGGGTGAGAGGGGGAGAAAGTTTTTTTTAAAAAGAAATCAACAGAAGGTGAGGGAGGAATAAGGCAGAAAAGGAAACTGACACCACATGACTGCCCAAAGCCAGGACTGAATTCCAGAAATTATCACACACAAATCTAATGCTACAACAGCAATATTGGCAGCAATTGATGGTGAAAATCCATCAACAAAAAGGTGTGCATTAGTCACAGACACAGATGGAGGATAGGACAGCTACAGCTCAGCCACGCATCATCTGATAAGGTTCAGCTATAGACACATCTGTTGAACTTTAATTCCACTTTTTAGCTTCATCTGATAGTCTATATCACTAGGATGATGTCTCCTCAAATGTGGAATTGGAAGAGAAGGTCCAGGATGACATACTCCAGTTAGAGCCAGAGAAAGTTGGCATCGCTGATTTGGAAGCAGAGCATGGACCATCTTATGTAAATACTGATGAAAAGGAGTTAGAGGAAGAGCCACTTCATCCTTCAAAGTGTGCTGTTTTGAAGTGGCAGGAAGACAAAAGCTGTTGTTGTTGCTGCTGCTGCTGTTGTTGTTATGTGCCTTCATGGTGACTTCTCATGGGATTTTCTTGACAAGATGTATTCAGAGAAAGTTTGCCTTTGTCTTCTTCTCAAGTTGAGAGAGTGTGAAATCCAGAGTTCTAGTCGAACACTCAAACTGCTACACCAGCTATATTTACAGCCAGCTATAAATTAGTACTGCCAAAGATATTTCTTTTCTGCAAAAGTACAACTCAGTAATCTCCATTTGGCATCATATGAAATTTCATGCTCTCCCCTTCCCTGAACTTCCTCTTGTTCCTTGAATTATTCTCTTTGGTGACTCCGTGGCACGTGATCCTGCTCAAATAGCCCTCAGTGTTTAGAACCTGGACATCCTTCTGCTCTTATGCTGCTCCGGATATGATACTGTACTGGCTTGGTTTCTTCATGGTTTGTTCTCTTGGAAAATAGGTGTATTTGTCTGGGCACTTGCCACTTTGAAACAGGACAGTTTATTACTTTGGCCTTCTGAAGACAATTCATTGTATGTAGGGGAGATGGAAGGTATATGACATGATATGAAAATCCAGACACTCTGCTAAACATAGAATGATTAAATAAATTAAGATTAAATGTCATCTTCATGTGTCTGGCTTGCAGAAACATATCCAGATGCTAGCTGTACACTCCCTATCTTTACACTAAATGGCTACCACTAAAAGGCTGGGGGAAGCATTCAGCTAGTGGGGAGGTAGGTGACATTCTCAGGATGAGGGATGAGCAAGTGCAATTCTGCTAGCTCAAAGCAGGATATCAGCCTAACTCAGTAACAATCAGACTTAGATTTTTACAACATTTCTGATTCTAATGAGATTTATTGCCTGTACCACTGCAGTTTTCTGTTTCTTTCTTTGACCCATTGTACCCTCTGGCAAGAACAGTCTCCAAACTCAAAATACTCAATTTCTAAATGGAAAGCAACTATTTTGCATGCATGACGAAACCTACAATTAGATGAACATTTCTTTCACATTACTCTTTCTGGAGAAGGCTTTGTCCTTTCCACAAGATTATTATTACAAAGGTTAATAGGATAGGTCAGCACTTCAGTGCCTGCCCAGTTACTGCCCAGCTGATGCCTGCTACTGTCTCTAATCCTCCAGAATTCAGTGGGTTCAGCAGGTCTTAAGAAAGATCACTGGGCTCTTTTCTATCTATGGAATGGGCAGGAAAGGAAAATGAAAGTGTTTTTTCCTCAGGAACTACAGTAAGAAAGCATTAAGGCCAATGCACTAACAGGTCATCTGGGAAGGGATAATTAGGCCAATGTGGATTTAGGTAGGAATATAGTCCAGAATGCAGGCACGCCTGCAGTGAAATTGCTCTGAGCTTGAATGCCTCATCTGTCAAAAGACATAGTAGTGTTCAATTTTCACTCACTTCAGGGTAGTGGAGGTTGGTGGCATCCACAGCCATAAAGTTCAAGGTGCTGAGCATATTTGGGGGGTATGATTCACTATCTTAGATAGCTCATTTAAACTACAGGCTAAATTCTGGAGTGGATTCCTTACAACACTGACATGAAAACCATCAGCTGCCACAGTGTATGAGAATATTTATTATTGCATAACATATACGTTCATACTGATTGAGTAACATTAAATCTGTTAAATAATTTGGCTCTTGCCAAATAGCCCAAAAAAACCACAAAAACCTAAGAATGGAAAATAGTTTTGGCATCTAGACATATCATAAGACTGGGGTATAAGGAGTTGAGCAGCAATGGCAGCTAGGCAGCAGTTGAAGTTATTGTTAACTGCCCTTGTGATGATCTTGACTCATGGTGACCCTTATTCTCTATTGCTCTGCTCAGCTCTTGCAGGTTCATTCCTGTGACCTCCCTAATTGAGTCTATCCATCTGATGTGTGGTCTTCCTCTCTTTCTATTGGCTTTTCTAATGAGTCATGTCATCTTATGATGTGGTCAAGTCTTGTAAACTTGGCTTCCAGGCAGAGTTCAGGTTTGATCTGTTCTAAGACCAATTTGTTTGTCTTTATGGCTGTCGATGAAATCCTCAGCACTCTTCTCCAGCACCCCATCTCAAAGGAGGTGGTCTTCACTGTCCAGTTCTCAAATCCATACATGGTGATGGAGAATAACATGGCCTGGACAATTCTGACTTTTGTGCTCAGTTGCATATCTTTACAGGTTACAATCTTATCTAGTTGTTTCATAGCTGCCCTTCCCATTCCCAGTCTTCTGATTTCTTGACTGCAGTCTTCATTCTGATCAAAGTTTGATCCAAGGTATGGGAAATTTTTTACTATTGCAATTTTCTCATTAATTAATTCAAATTTATGTAAATTCTCTGTGGTCATTATTTTTGTTTTAATAATAATGATGATGATGATAATAATAATAATAATAAAATTTATTTATATCCCACCTCTCTACAAAAAGCAATCAGGGCAGCTTACAAAGTTAAAATATACAGTCCAGACCCTCAACCCACCCACCCTTAAAATACAATTACACAATATGGAATTAAAAACTTAAAACATACTTAAAAAATCAATACAATAAATAATAATAAAATTTATGTTTTATTATTAAAGCATAATTTGTATTATTTAGTTTTCTTTATGTTCAGCAGTAAGCTTACCTTTGCACTTTCTTCTTTAACTTTCCTTAGTAACTGTTCCAAGTCCATGATGTTTTCTGCTAGTAGTATGGTGTCATCTGCATATCTTAGATTGTTGATGTTCCAACTGCTGAGTCAAACTGTCTTGGAATCTAGCACTTCTCTGCTCCTAGTTTTTTCATACAGGGTTGCTTAAGCTGACATTTTTAAGTATAGTGAGGAAAATCAACACCAGAGCTCTCTTTTTTATCCTGAAGAGAAGACGAAGGGCCTGGGCTTGGCCTCAGGCTCCAGTGTTAGGGACATACATGTGCACATATGTAGTTTATGCCTACACATGTCTGACTTTGGATTGGAGCTCTTTTATACCATTTGTGCACAACCTAAAACCTCCCCCCTCACCATCTGTCAAGTCCTGGGCAGTGGCGGCGGCTGCTGCTGCTTACTGGTGAGCAGTACAGTACTATCCTTCTCCTTTTCCCCAGGAAACCAACCCAGTCCTCTCTTCATTGTTGGAATCACTTCCTTTCTCAGTTCCCTCCACATCAGTAAGCTGCAGCAACAACAGCTTGAGAGGGCTTGAGGGGACATGGAACTGAATGGGTGGGGCATTACACTCTGCCGAATTGATATAGGATCACTGCCAATGACCCAAGGGAGAGCTAGTGGCCACAGTCCTCAGCTTCCTACTGACTCTTCCTGATAAGCCCCATCTTCATGACTGTTTATACTCTTCCTCTGAAGAGTAGGACTCCTCATGATAATACATGACAATAAAGTGGCTTCGCCTCACCAAAAAGTAAAGTGCCTAAAGCCTGTTTTACACCCGCACACGATACATCTGAGATTAAGGGGCAAGAATTATATAAGAAAGCATACCCTCCAACTGTCCTGATTTGATAGGGACAGTCTCAAATAATCCTCACCCAGCATTTTCAATTGCATTTAAAATGTCCCAATTTCTCTCTTTCCGCCTTTAATTTTGTTAATTCGGTTGCTAGAATCATAGAATCACAAGTGCCATCCAGTCCATCCCCTGCCATGCAGGAACTCTTATCAAAGCACACCCAACATATGTCCATCCAGCCTCTTTTAAAGACTTCCAAGGAAGGAGACTCCACTACACTCTGAAGGAGTGTGTTCCACTGTCAAACAGCCCTTAATGTCAGGAAGTTCCTCCTAATGTTGAGGTGGAATCTCTTTCCCTGTAGCTTGCATCCATTTCTTCCGGTCCTACTCTATGGAGTAGCAGAAACTTGAGTTCAAAGTGCAAAAGTAGTTTGTGCTCAGTTAACTCAGCTTGGGGGATAGGAGAAGAGAGATAGGAATCTTGCTCTTCCCAGTAGGCTCTAGTAAAATCAAACTGCTGCAGCCTCTCCTAACTTGTAGGATCTTCCATGTTAATAACCTTCACCATCTTGACCACACTCTAATGCTGCTTCACCTTGTATCCCAGTTTTCATCTGAGAAACCTGGAGGATACAAGAAAGGGCATGGCTTCTATCTTGTTTGTTGAACCTTCACTATTACTATCAGGTTCTACGTAAGTGGTGGCAATTTATTTATTTAAATGGTTATATACAGTTTTCTAGCAATGTTCTTAATGCAAGCCTGCACAGAGAATCCTGTTTATAATTGAGTAGACAGTGATCTGAAAGATACAGCATCAAAACTGATCTGCTGTTTGAACACTTTCTGTTTTAAAAGGAATTCTAGCTAGGAATGGAAGGTAAGATTGTTCATGAAATATACAGGGCATCTTGTAAGACGGATGTGAGGAATCCTTGGCCCTCCAGGTGTTTTAAAGTTCCATTCCCATCCACCCCAGTCATAATGGGCAAAGGTATCAGATTAAGGGGCCTGCAGTCAAGAATATCTGCAGGGCCTGTACATTTTCATAAAGGAATGAATTATGAACTATGCATTTTCTTTTCTGAACTAGGTTTAATAGGGCCTTTTAAAACCATTTCATTGCTTAAATGAGTCAAGAAAATAGACATACCATGGGGAATAAAACTCCAGGCAGTACATAACCTGTTCTTTACCAGGGTCATAGTCCTCTACTTTGAGGGCACAGATTCAAGCCATTATCAAATTCTGTTTGGTTAATTAAATACTAAGAAAAAAAGGGACATGAAGAATGGAGAAATCCCCTTTTCAGCTAGTGTATATACTCATGTATAAATCTAGACATTTTAGTCAAAAAGTCAACTCAAAAAAACTAGATTAACTTATCCATAGATGAATGGAAGTACTGTACCTTTACTCTTAACAAACAAGGAACCATCCCCCTCTTTGAGTAGAGTGATGAAAAGTGAAAGCTTTGTCTGTCCTGGGAGCACCTATACGAAGCACTACTTCCCTTGACTCTCTCCACCATGGTGATTCTTCTAGCCTTTTTTGAATGCTTGAGTGAGAAAAGTGTGGTGGCAGCAGCAGCTCTTTAGTGCTTCACCTCAAATGAGTGCTGAGAGGAGTTGGGCTTTGACAAATTTGAATAAGACATTTCTGTTTGTCAGCTTTTCTGTCTTAAAACTTTGGCAAAGTTATCACATTAAAGTTAAATTTGCTTTGCCTTTACATCTTTTTTGACATGTGAGTGTTTTTTTAAGCCCCACTCACCTCCCCACCCCACACAGCCACCATTTGCAATAGTTCCTTCCTCATCCATCCAGCCTTTAGGTGAGTATGAACAGTTATGCCTGAATTTTGTAAGTTCTTGGCAGTGTTTTCCTTTGCTTCATCCTTTACATCCTTTGTTACATGCCCCTACATTTTACCCTTCACTTATTCACATGCCTATCAAAATCCATACTTCCAGTACCAAAACATGACCTCAATTTATACATGAGGTCGACTTATGTGGTAAATAAATACTGTCTCTTACCATCACTGCTTAAGGTGGAATTCCCTTGTACAGTATGTGTGTGTGATATTATAACGATACAAGATGGACAGATGACTATGAGGACTGAAAATGAATTACAACAAATGAATTTTAATATTAAGAGGTTTATATTCAGACGATTCTGTGAGAGATATAGAATGGATGGAAAAACCCAGAGATTTGAATTAAATAATTTTTTTAAAAAAAGATTTGGGGACAATTATAGCTGGAGTATTGCATAGAATTATTGGTCTAATATATAAAAACTTAAGAATAGAAATGGAAGAAGAAATTATTAAAGATCCAATGATTAAATGGGCAAGAAATACAGGACAGTCATTGCAATTGGAACAATGAGAGAAAACATGGATAAAAGGAAACAGATATATGATATTGCAAAATCTAAGGAAGAATTATTATAAAATGGATTTTCAGTATTATCTAACCCCAGATAAATTAGCAAGAATTTACAAGTTGAAGGAAATGTAGAGAAGGGCAGGGAACTTTTTACCACTTCTGGTGGACTAGTGAACAAGCAAAGAAATACTGGAAAGGAATAAACAAGATAATAGGTAATATCTTGAATATTAACTTAAAACTAAAACCTGAAATGTACCTCATAAGAATGTTAGAAGAAAATTTGGAGAGAAAATTTGGGAAAGTTTATATTATTTGACAATCACAGCAAAAATAATATATGCCCTAAAATGGAAATCTAGGGACATCCCAACAAAAGAAGACTGGCTGATTAAAGTGTATGATGCATTAGAGATGGATTGGTTAACCTATTTAATGAAATATAAATTAATGAAATATTTAATTAAATCAATTTAATAAAGAATGGTTAACAGTGATAAAAGTTTTGGAAGAAAAGTGGGGAAAGATTGCAGTATTGAACCTTAGTGAATAAATTTTGTTTTAGACTTAATGATAGGGTATAAAGAAGGATAGAAATAGACAAAATAAAGTAAGATTGATATAGATTGCTATACAAAATTTATAACTAGCAGCCTAACTTACCCTGTCAGGACTTACTGGGCAGCAGCCAATGTGGGCAACAGAGGTCTGGTCTTCTGTCTATCAGAAGGTCAGCATGCTGTCGCTTCCACCACCACCAGTCTTCCAGAGATGTCCAGTGTGACAGTCGGAACCAGGATCTCTGCCATAATTCCCCCTCACACTGGATATTGGTCATGGAAGAGGTATGGAAATGTCAGTCTGCTGTCTCCTAATCAATAGGACAGCAGATCCCTGTTGCTCATAGCTGTTGCCCAGTATGTCCAGACTGGGGACCTTCATGATAACTATGGATGTCCTCCTGTATTGAATAGAAAGGGAATGTGAATAAAAACCAGTCACGAATGTGCAACTCTATGTTATTCATTCATAACTGTGATCATGAATTACAGTCAGTGTCTTACACAAAAGTCCTCCTCTTACATAGTTTATAGAAATAATTTTTGGGGCAGTAAATATGGTAGCACCTTGTCTTAGGTAATTTTTTCATCACACTAGACGAAAATATCCTGTAATCCATTGTTTTCAATATTTGCACAAAGACAAAACTGGGGTAGGTTTGAGAATGAGGGGGGGAAACTCCCCCTCCCCATTTTCCCAATTTTTTCCATGCTTTCACATATCTAGTCATGGCTGTTCTCCTGTTTTTATCAAAGTAGCCTTTTCCATTGAAGACACAAGTTTTCACAAGTGTTCTTCATTTCTCTCCTAAAGTTCTGTTGAGTTGCTGGTAGTCAGTGTTGACAGTACAGGGCCTGACTCAACATAAGGAAGCTGCCTTTGTTCCAATAGGATGGCTCAGATTCAGGGAATCACAGACCACATCTATCCAGTTTCTGGCCCATAGTGCCCTGTTTGGGACTTGCTGTTTATGCCTGTTGGTTTTCCACGACCATAACCAGGACCCCCAGTGTAGATGTTGTCACACTTTTTTCTGGCAAAGCTTCTTTTCATCAGTAGCAAGGAAACTTTACCCTTTCTGGGGTTTCTGGGTAGCCAACAGTTCTGGGGTTACATTTGTTATGTTAAAACTTAGTATTGACTGGCAATGTGCTGCCTTGAAAAGCTATATTAGAAAAATATTTCTTATTTTTGTGGATTTATATCCTGCCTTTGAGAAACCTATCTTGCAAAACTGAGCACAGGCTGGCTTAAAAATACATAAAATTAAAATAACAACAATGTGTTGTTATCACCTCATGGGAATAATCACATAGTTCCATTGGCATGGTGTCTTGATTTATATTCAAGTTGCTGCTTTGTTTCCATATTTCCTGGGAAGCAGAGCCGCTGGAGCTTAGCCTTCTTGATATGGTTTCAATGAAGAAAAGGCTGTGGTCCTGAGTGTTTGCTTGAAGCAGACCTGTCACGTTCATACTAAAGAGGAAACATAACACTTGTGAAGAGAAGCAGAAGGCAATGAACTCAAAGCCTTTTCCTAGAGGTGTCTCAAAGGTCCATATAACATGACAAAACATAAGAGCCATCTGGTCCCATTTAGAAAAGGGACAACTTCTACCTGCTTTATATTCAGTTGTCAAAAACTGGTTAAAGTTTGACTTTAATTTTTCTTCTGCTTTGTTTTTTTAGTATAGATTGACTATTGAAACAGTTTTAGCTATCATCACAGCCATCTTATAACATAAATATACAACACTATACCCACTTACCTGGAGGAAACTGACTTGACTAGGTTCTGAGCAAACACTGTAAATTACTTCAATGTTCCATTAATATTTTTATTTCTATTTCCTTAATTTCCATAGAAATATGAACAGCTTATAAAACAAAAGTTCATCTGTTTTATTTTATTTATGGAAAGGAAACAGTACCTTTTGCCTTCCACAAGATTGCAGTAATCATGTTTGGGAAATTACACATTCCCACCCAAGATGACTGCAACACTTTGATTCTGTGTTGACCTACACTTCATTTGGCTTTTCAAAGTAAAATGGCTTTGTTTCCAATAAAATACAAAAATTCTCAGCATAATTGCTACTATTGTTTTCTATTCCAGGATGGAATAGTACTAATGAAGTTCAACAGGAATCCAGCCTAGGAGAACAAGATCACTCATTGTGGAGCTGGGTTTAAATCAATCTGGATACAAGACACCCAAAATCCTATAGGTAGGATGCTGTTCCAGGCAATGATCTGAAGCCACACGAGAAATCAAATTGTCTTGACTAATCTAGGATCCAGAGTTTTGAGAATCTCCCAGGCACCATTTCACTGCTGAGTAGAGATTTGAACTAAATGCTCTGCAGTCTAAGGATCCAATTACTCTTGGTCAAGAGTAAGCAAACTGGTGCCCTCCAAGTGTTTTAGGTTCCAGCTGCCATTGTTTCTGACAACTGGCCCTGTTGATCAGGCCTTACGGGAATTGTAGTCCCAAACATCTGCAAGGCCCCAAGTTATCTATATCCTGCACTAGATCAAGGCTGCCCATTAATAAGAATATCCTCTAATAGTGAAAGCTTATGGCAGATAAAATTTGTTAGTCTTGAAGGTGCTACAAGACTTTTGCTGAAACAGCCTGACACAACTACTCTCCTCATAGTCTTATGAATACTTGTATAGCCTGTATTATTTCACATTGTCACTCTATCTCTTCAACACCTGCTACTTCTAGTCTATCAATCAAATAACTTTTTTTCTTTTTCCATTTTCTCACTTTAGAGTCAAAGCCTTTATATTGGCTGTTCAAGAAAGCAGTGTGGGAAAATGACAAAAATGATTAAGATACTTCAATACTCAGGCTCTTTTAGCTGGTTCTTTAAATACTCAGTGTAAGAAAGTTCTTATGGATACAGAATCTGTCTTCCTTGTTTAAATCTGAATCTCATGTCAGGTTCTGTTATATCCCCTTTCTATGTGCCAGCCAGTCTATCCAGAGTTACCTCATATCCAGCACAGAGTATAAATTGCTTATAGTTTTGCTTTATGTTTAGAAGAGTCATAGTTTGGGAGACACCATGTTCATCTGAGAAGTAGATTGGATGGCTAATCAATAAATGTCTAATGATGATTCAGAATAATGGAAACTTTCCCATAAATTGGAAGCATTTATATGACAAAGTCTGGTGTTTCATCGGTGTTCCAATGTAAGCAGTTGTACTACAAGAAATTGAAAATATCCATATCACCAATAACAGGAAACGTAAAAGTAGATACATTCTCAGCCACAAAACTAGTTATGATGCCAAGCATGGCAAAAAAAGTCTATCGGGTTACTTCATACTGTTTCAAACATTAAATTCATATTTAAATGTTTCTGAATGATGGCAAATTGCATATATGACAAGGTTTGCTCAAGCTGAAATTGCTTGATCTCTGCAAGTTCAGCCATAAACAGGAATCAGAGAAGAAATGTAGGTGTGTTTCTAGCTCACAGAGAAATACACAAAGCCAGAAATACATTAGATCCTACCCCACAAAGAAACCATTTTAAAGTTCTTACTGTCCACATGGGCCCAGTGGACAAAATCTAAATATACAGGGCCAGTTTATGAGAATGCTTCACTGACAGGAAGATGGTTCTGAACTGCTTTCCTGGTGGCTCAGCATATAGTGTAGCTTCACACAGAACTGAAGTTGCCTGGTTTCAACTGCAGCAGCTCATGGTCTAGTAACATTGTGGAAAGAACAATTGACTCTGGCTGTAGACTTGTTGCTGTTATTTTTATCAAATCTTGATAACCATGAAGATTAGTCACTCAAATCAATCTGAAAAATAGGATAGTTTTTAAGGAAAAGTCCAATATGAGACATATCATGTGCCAAATTCCCCTCTCCCTCTCCTTCTCCTTCTACACTGCAGAATTAATACAGCTTGACACCACTTTAACTGCTGTGGCTCAGTGCTATGGAATTCTGGGATTCTACTTAGCTTTCTCTGACAGAGAGCACTGGTGAACAACAAACCACAAATCCCAGGATGGAACTACAACACTTAAAGTGGTGTCAGACTGTATTATTTCTACAATGTAGATACATCCTCGCTCTGTCTCTATTGATACATAGATAAATATTGATGTAGGGTATTTAATTTCATCCTCTTATCAGTTGTTGTCGTTGTTGTGTACCTTCATGTCATTTCTGACTTATGGAGACCCCAAGGTAAACCCATTGTGGTGATTTCTTGGCAAAATTTGCCTTCCTCTGAGGCTGAGGCTAAGGCTGAGAGAAGGTGACTTGCCCAAAGTCACCTAGTGGGTTTCTATAGCTGAGCAGTGATTTCAACCTTGCTCCCCAGAGCCCTAGTTCAACACTCAAATCACTATAGCATGCTGGATCTCGAGGTTCTAATCCTATTTCCAGTCATTTCAAAGGGACCTGTGTAGGAGGGCTTTTCACAGGAATATAATGATTAGGATGCCAATGTCTTATATCTGCATCCCCACTCAGCCTTGAAACTCATTGTGCAATATTGACCAGTCACTTCTTCTCAGTCCTAAACTTTTTAACATCTTGTTTTGAAATCTTACATATATTATACTGCAATCCTTAGAGAAGAAGCAAGATGCAGTTGCAATGAACAGACATAAATAAAAGGATGTATTTATTTACTTCAAATAATTATAGCATGCCCCTTTTCATAAAAGGATGGCGACTTTATTATTATTATTATTATTAACCTTTATTTATGAAGTGCTGTAAATTTACACAGCGCTGTACATGCAATCTTTTTAGTTGGATGGTTCCCTGCCCTCGGGCTTACAATCTAAAAAGACATGACACAGAAGGAGAAGGGAGTGGTGGCGGGAAAGGGCAAGAGGTCCAGCAGTTCCTCTCTACCTCCGAGGCCTGGACCAAGGCAGATGGACTGGAGGGAGGGCTTGGCTTCAAAATGGAAGGTTAATCTTCATCCAGGGAAAATACATACTCTCAAGTAGGATAATACATATACAATACATAGCAATACAGGAAATGGTTCGATAAACAGGCAACAAATGAACATCAGATAGTAAGCGACAATTATGCAATGCCTGGGAAGGCTTCTCTGAACAGGATGGTTTTCAACTTCATTTTGAAGCTAGTTAAAGAAGTGATGGCTCTTGCTTGTGGGGGAAGAAGGTTCCAGGAGTGAGGGGCAGCAAGTGAAAAGGGGCGAATCCGGGATGGGGCAGAGGAAATCCTGGGCTGAGACAGGAACCTTTGACTACCAGAACAGAGGGCCCAAGTAGGAAGGTGAGGAGAAAGAAGGTCTGATAAGTAAGGAGGGGCCAGTCCATGGAGGGCTTTGAATGTTGACAGCAGGAGCTTATACTGAATGCGGAAAGGGAGAGGGAGCCAGTGAAGGGATGCCAACACAGGAGAGATGTGGTCAGAGCGGTGGGTGGAAGTGATAATGCGTGCAGCTGAATGCTGGACAGAGATTAAAGGACGGAGGTGAGAAAGAGGAAGCCCAGCCAGGAGGATGTTACAGTAATCCAGTCGTGAGATCAGTAGGGCATGGACCAGGATCTTGGCAGTAGAGGCGGAGAGATATGGCCGGATTTTGGCAATATTGTACAAAAAGAATCTACAAGCCTTGGCTGTGATCTGGATCTGAGGGATACACGACAGAGAAGAGTCAAAGATAAAACCAAGACTGCGGGCTTGCTGGACTGGTTGAATAGAAATGTTGTCCACAGAGACAGAAAAGGAGTGTTGAAGGGTGGGCTTAGGAGGAAAGACAAGAAGCTCCATCTTGGACATGTTGAGCTTCAAATGCCGATGGCGCATCCACTGCGAGACAGCTGTAAGGCAAGACAAGACTTGCTGTTCAAGCCTTGGAGAAAGGTCAGGGGCAGAAAGATACAGCTGGGTGTCATTAGCATACAGATGGTAGGAAAAACCAAAAGAGTTGATGAGTTTTCCTAAGGACAGTGTGTAGAGAGAAAACAGAAGGAGACCCAGAACAGAGCCCTGGGGAACTCCAACAGATAAGGGAACAGGAGAAGAAGTCTGACCCCCTGCAACTACTGCAAAAGATCTGCCAGATAAGTAAGATCTAAACCAGTCGAGAACAGAGTCTGAGAACCCAAGGTCAGAGACTTTATAAAGTCATTTCTTACAAGATATTGATGTATTTGTCCTATTATGTTTATCATTCAGTGCACTGAAAATTAGGTCTGTTCAATTGATTCAGATGAATCTCAAACTAAATTTGGCCAGACCTCTAACAAAATTTGACTAAATCCCATACTGAATCCAAATTTGGTCTGAATAAGATTGAATCATTCCAAAATAATTCTATCAAACTTATGTAAAAGAAAGCCACACGATGCATTTCCATTTGCAAAACAGGAACAAACGAAGCAAATAAATGTATTTGTCTAAAACAGTGTATGCCCCACCTATGTAACTGTATCTAGTTTTGTCAAATGACTCTTTACTGAAAGGTAGGATGAAAAACAGACTTTCTCAGTTGCCTTCCTTGTCCTGTCACAGCAGTTACTTCATTTGCCATACTGTTTTGCAGATCCCACATGTTTCTACTTTACTGAAGTTAACACTTATTAAATGCACATCCAGGAATAGATCACATGAATACCAACTGACAAAGGAATGCTTTCTCCAGTATGGTTTACACATGGCAGACTACTGTGATGCCCTGCAAAGGTATCAGTTATCAGAAGAGCCACAGGCTCCCAAGTATGACAAATTACATAACCAGAGTTTGTAGAAGTGATTGCAGCTGTGCCACAGGGAGCTAAAGTGATCCAGGAGGTTCACAGCCTTAATGCTAACAATGATGTCTTAAGCAAAAGTGCAAGAAATGACTGTCTGAGTACTAGCAGAAAGAGACGGGGATTATTATAGAAAACATCTTGAACATTGTTCAATCTCACCACCTTCACAGGTATGTTTGGTGGAAACACAAGATAGAATCAATTATTTTATGGGTGACATCTTGTTCAATATTTACAAGATTGTAAGCTGCACTTAATGGACTGCTAACTTCTGGGATTCATGTTTACAGTCATTAATGACATAACATTACCCCCAAAACCTACCCAGATTAAAGGTTTCCAAAGCTCTGCAGATCAGGGGATTGGGAAATATGTTCTCCTGGTCATGGGGGTCACTGAGAGGAATAGTTGCAGTAGGAACCCAAGATATTTCTCCCACTGCCTGTTCTTAACATGGCCTGCTATTGGGAGAGGGTTGCAGACACTGGTGTCATAGTTACATCTGATGATGCAGGATCTTGGACACAGTTTTAGGAGAAGACTCTGATCCATAGTTGGAACAGCATTTTGGGCATTTCTAAAACAGGATTTTAATTTTAAGATTTCAAATTTTGAAACCTGAATACAAATGCTGTGCAGTTTTTTCAGCAGTGTGTTGATTAGATGGTAATCAGCCACTTGAATGGAATGTTTCATGGCTGATTAACCCTGTTTTCCTGCTGATCCACATTTATGCCCACTGGGCAAGACTGATCCTGAACCAACTTGCAAAGGCAGAGCATAACAGTAGACCTGTGGCAAGTCCTCTTTCTTTACCAATTATCCTGAGAATATAATCTCTTAAATACTGCCTCTGCAAAGCCCAACTAACAAATTCATTTGTTTAAAGAATCTTTTATACTAAACCAGTGTATAAATAAATGAAAGAATAAATGGGAATATAGCATTTATACCCCCACAGTATAAAGATGTTCTTAGAGAGGTTTACATATCCATAAAATGAAAACAAGATAATACAATTCTTGCCCTAAGACACAATCCAAGATGACACAACATACACCAAAAAGAAGATGGTGAAGAGAAAGGAGTACCAAAAACACAGTCAGAAGTGTGTAATGATATGTGGCTCATATAATTAATCCATCTGTACAGCTTTAATGTGGAAGAAGGCTATTCTATGACAGTTGCAAGAGAAGCAAATCCCAATGCAGCTGGCTTCCCAGGAGACCTAATGATGGCCTTCTTTTCCTTTTGTCTCTCTTCCTCATCCTGGTCCAAAACACACTGCAGAAATAATCCAGTTTGAGACTGCTTTAAACTGCCTTAGTCTGAGTAGATTGTCTCAGGAGATAGAGGGTCTCCTTCACTGGGGGTATCTAAGTGGTAGCATGACAATGGTTTATCAGAAATACTATAGCTGCATCCTGCATTGTAAAATGAGCATTGAACAAGGAGTTGGATCAGATGTCCAACATCCCTTCTATCATTATGAAATCATTATGATCCTATGAACTGTCCTTCAATAATGAATGCACATCAAATGTCTTATTTTAAGCCATACCATTGTTCCATCTAACTCAGTAATGAGTCTAATAAGTCAACAGCTATGTAAGGTTTCAGATAATGCTGCCCTGCTGTATAATACTCAACAATTATATATACACAGCTACAGATAGATGGTTTATACAAACAGCTGTCTATAACTGTACAATATTAAAACTTTATGCTCACAAAGAATAGCATTTCTTTCCACATGTGCTGTTCACTGGCAACCACCAGCAATCTGTTTAAAATGTAATAAATGTTGTTAAATAACATGGTTTCAAAATATCTTAACAGCCTCTTTAACAGCAATTCACTTCCCCCTGAGTGTTTTCTTGGCAGACTCATGTAGGGGGATAGAGGATTAGCCTTTAAAAGGACTGTTTAACGATATAATTAAAAATATAGTCAGTAATCTTTAAATGCCTCAGAGAATAACCGTTTTCACATCTATCTTCCAAGTGGACTCTGCTGCTTTTCATCTCTCCCAATTTGGGGTCCAAGAGGAGATGGCACTGTACACATGAAAACAGATGTCAGACTACTCCCCAGTGCTGGTAGCTGGAATATTCAAGATGTTTTGCAGAATCACTTTTTCGGTCATCTTCCAACCATCTAAGTTGTCCATGGGAAAGAGGAAACAAGATAGCAATGCTAGCCCACTTCTACTCATTGTCCACACAAGTATCTGAATCATGTCTCATAAGTATGACACAACTTACCACTGGACTTTCTTCTTTTAAAACCAAGTTATTCAAAAGCTTGGGAGGGAGAATTAGAGTGGTATATCTTTGTATAAAGCTGAGGCAGAACAAAATTCATTCTTGACCCTTCTGTTACTGTATTACATTTAACTCTGTGGTGCCTTTTGCATTTAATCATTTGGTGATTAACCTTGAGAGTATAATCTCAGTGTGCCATCAAAGTGGCTTGGGGTGAGCAAAACTATTTAATGCATTTTAACGTTAAAGAACTGCAGGAACGATCTCATCATATCAGAGAGTTCTCAAAATATATGGGGGAGGGGGAGAGAAAGAGTTAGATATGTAAATTAACTATAGTTGCCTGATGGTAAAATTTTTTGTTCTTGTGACTTGTGACTTTATCACATAAGATCTGAAAGTGGAATTAGAGCAGGAAAGCAGTGTCTGTGGCCATACCTTATCACAGCTGTGTCTGTCCAATAACTGGACTGTAGTCCATCTGTTGCTGCAGTGGTCTTTCTCATTGATGGGCAAAACTCAGCAATGCCTCCCAGCTGCACTGCTTTTCCACGTTGATTCACATCTGATAAATTTCTCCTGCTGCAGGCAGCCACATGGTGCAAATGGGCATGATTTTGTTCCTCTTCCCCTCCTTCCTCCTCTCCCTTGCTATAGCCAAGCAAGCTGTTTTTCTTTTCTTTTTTAAAATTTCATTTCTTTACTTTTAATTTAATGGATTGCCAAGATTGCACAATTGCACTAAAATAAAAATAAATACAGTCATGTTGGAAAGACATTATGGCAGGCAGGTGAAGCTATGAAGGCCAACGTACAGAAGGCAGAGGTTGGGACAGAAGCAGCACCATTGCACTTTTGAAGAACTCTGTAATAATTACTGTGCCCAACCCAACATGTTTGTGTTTCCTACCCAAACACTGTTGGGTCACCTTATGAGCCTGGGGTGATAAAGTGCTTGGTTTAAACTGTAAACCTGTTTAAGTGTACCTAGAAACATAGAATCATAAAGTTGGAAGAGACCACAAGGGCCATCCAGTCCAACCCCCTGCCATGCAGGAACTCACAATCAAAGCATCCCCGACAGATGACCATCTGCTTAAAAACCTCCAACACTTCAAGGGAGGGTGTTCCACTGTCGATCAGCTCTTACTGTCAGGAAGTTCTTTCTAATGTTGAGGCAGGTTCTCTTTTCCTGTATATCTGCCATGTGGTTGCCTTTCTGCTCAACTGCCTTTTCAGTTTCAATGCCTGCTGTGTTTGTAATATGACAGTAGGTGTCACTATAGTGACAACAGCATTACAGTGGCATCTAGTGAAAAAATAAAGAATTAGCTGATGGAACAAATTCCCAGGGGATTTGGGAGGGTAGCCATGTTAGTTCCTTGCAACAAAAGCAACAGAGCTTTGTGGCATTCTAAGGACTAAAGTATTATATTTGATATAAGCTTTGAGGGACAACAATCCATTTTATGAGATACATGGAGCAGTTACTCAGCTCGCATTTACTATATACTTGCTTGAGTGAGTGGGTGGGTGGAGGATGTTGTAGGTGGAATGAGAAAAAACAGAAATGCATAGATATTCACGTAACAAAAAAATTAAATTGCAAAAACAACAATTTGTATTCACTCTTAAATTCTTCTGGCATATAGTTTTGGTCCTGATGATGATGATGATGATGATGCAGGAGTATTTAACCCAGACTTCCTTTTGTGTGTGTGTGTGTGGATAAATGAATGAATAAACCTTGAGAAAAAGAATATTACTTCAAACTGTGACAGGAAATTTTGCAGTGCTTACAAATCATTAAATTACTGCTTGTCTTTATAGAACAAAAGGAAGGCATGAATTAGATTATTTCAATCAGAAATTTCATATCTTTGTTGATTGTGAAATGGTCAATTACAAACAGATATAATGGTTAGAAATACATACTGATGGGAATTAAAAATGCAATTTAAAGTTTTACTTTTAGACAGTGTAGTTCTGAAATAAAAGACAAGTGTATGTGAGGTGAAGATTGGGGCTTCCTCTTGAAAATTTTAATTAACAATCACCTTTGGCACAAAAACATGAAATGCAGAAAACAGAAATAAATCTGTGTTATTATTTGAAAGTTTAAAGTTTGACTTAGTGCTAATTGGTGGTTGCCATGTCATTGGAGCAAGGATTCAATAATAATAATAAATCGTTTATTTCTAGCCCGCCTTCCCATGAGATCAAGGCGGGTTACAACATCATAGAGCAACAAACGATAAATATCAACAATACAATATAAAACAAAATCAGAGATTAAAACAAGGAGTTAAAAACACAGATTAAAAACCTTACAAAAATTAGCCAAAGTGCAGGTGCAAAAGGAGGGGGGGGGGGGGAGAAAAAGCGATTACAGCTGGGGGTTCTACTCTGGATTTTGGTGTGGACTTCTAAAGACTTCAAAAGACCTAGATGAGATACTGAACCTATTTGGGGGTTAGATTTCAACACCCTGGAAAGTTCCTTTAAAATCTGGAGTAAATCCCTGAGTAGATTTATCATCTCATTTATATGGGAACCACTAACCACTACTGGTTTGAACGATCAAATCTAAAAGTATCAGTCACACAACCTCCTCTTTTTGATAGACTTCAGTATATTTGTTAGT
Organism: Sceloporus undulatus; assembly: GCF_019175285.1. NCBI lineage: Eukaryota > Metazoa > Chordata > Lepidosauria > Squamata > Phrynosomatidae > Sceloporus > Sceloporus undulatus. The sequence goes on along the minus strand of NC_056524.1, from coordinate 224,560,739 downwards.
ATCTCTCACTTCTTAGAGCCAGCATGGTGTAATGGCTTGAGTGTTGGATTAGGACACTGAGAGACCAGGTTTGAACCCCCGCTCAGTCATGGAAACCCCCTGAGTGACCTTGGCCAAGTTACATGCTCTCAGCCTCAGAGGATGGCAATGGCAAATCCCCTCTGAAGAAACTTGCCAAGAAAACCCCATGACAGGGTTGCCTTAGGGTCACCGTAAGTCAGAAATGACTCGAAGGCACACAACAACACTTCTCAGCCCATGCCAAGTCAGTTAAGTATTAGATGAGAGAAGGGATGCAGATGGGATATGAATGATGGGAGTACACATGCTGTGTGATTATCTCCATGGTATATTATTTTTCTGGTTTGTATTTCCTTGTTTTCTGTTTTGTCACTAAAGCTCTAGACAAGAAATATAGAGAACTTTTCTGCAAACAGACAGAATGCTCTCCTCTGAAAAGAAAAGAAAATCCAAAAACAAGCCTCACACATCAGATCTTTAATATTTGGAAGGGAAGTAATCCATGTTTGGTAATCACACCCACTTGTGACCTTACACTTTTCTTTCACAGGGGAAACAGTAGATAAGGGGATGGGAGTTCAAGCCATGTATAAGAACACAAAGGGATGGTATACGCACTAATTAGTTAGCAGTCTGCAGAATAAGATACGTAGTGGGGTGAGAATCTGATGAGAAAAAAAGGCTGAACAGAAGAAGCCAGGAAGAGACTAAATGTGCTTCCTTCACAGCCACAATTCTCCAGCTATTAAATCACCTATAACCCAAGCCTACAATTATGGACTCACTTCCTTTTTCTAAAAAAAATAAAAAAGGATGTCCTTTTTTCACCTCTCTTCAGAGTAACAAGGTGCAGAAACTGACCTCTTTATGGGAGAGTGCATTTTGGTGAGAGCAATGTGTGATTGAGAAATGAGAAAAACTGTCAGTGCTGAAAGCTAGGCTTTTAAAAGTTAACCACTCAGAGACCTGAACCTGAGGTGGGCAAGTGTGTCAGTTTGGGTTTCTCCTACATTCAGTTTAAAAAATAAGACCATCTCATTTGAACCTATTGAAAAGCCTCTAAAGCCCCCACCAACACTGAATAGATGTGTCTGGCTACATTCCCATAGCCAGATGTGAAATTATTACAACAGCACTGAGACATCTGGAGGGTCCTGAAGGAGCTCAGAGCTGATGTCATCATTTCATGTCTGCCTATGGGAAGATATTTCCATCACCCTGCCTGCTCCCCACGAAGCCAGGATGGCTGTGTGAAGAGCTACAGAGGCTGTCACTTAAGGGGAGGGTGGCATGCAGGGGAAAAAGGGATAACAACCCCCAGCGGCATCACTAGGAGGTGTGGAGTGTGTGGACACTTTAAAGTGAGTGACACTACTGCTCCTCAAATATCTGTGTTTTGGCAGAAATGGGCTGTGGCATTCACTTGTTTCTGTTTAAAATGCTGAAAGAGATGGTGAGAGTGGGATGAGGTTCAGTGAGAGGAGAAAGGAGAGGCCCCAGATTTTTTTTTTAAAAAAAATTCAAAATGTGCAAAAATTTTAATTTTTAATGTTAATTTTTTTATTCCTTTAAAATTTTCTTTAAGAGCATCACCTTTTACCAAATTTCAGTTTAACTACATGAAACTATGCATATATAAATACATTTAGGTTGTCTGTATGATAAAAGGTAAAGGTATTCCCCGTTGACAAGGTTGTTAAGTCATTTCTGGCCATAGGGGGCGGTGTTCATCTCCATTACTAAGCTGAAGAGACAGCATTGTCAGAGACAACTCTGTGATCCTGTGGCCAGCATGATTGCACATCACGCTGTTTACCGTATGATACTGTAATTTAAATATCCGTATGATATTGTAATTTAAAGGTATAATTTTAATTTTACTAGTTTATGTCACAATTATTGCCATTAGATTCAGTGATATGCAGGAATTAGAATTTGTGAGTAACATTAGTACAAAAAATATTACTAAGGATTCTGTATGGTGCAGTATGAGAGGAAGTCAATAGGGTGGTGACACCATGAGTTATTGCACCAGGTGACACCAACCCTAGTGACGCCATCGCCAACCCCAGCAGTGCCTCAAAAAGATATAAACACACATAAGGAAAAGTGTATGTGTGCACACATCCCTTCAGCAGTCTAGCACTAATGTATTAAACAAGCAAGAGTGATCTTGAATCTGCTCTTAAAGGGGGGGTTTGTGACACCTGCATATTCAGCAAATACATCTCCCCAGGGCAGAGACCTATCACTCCCCTTTCATATGTTACAGCAGATGACAGATCATCTTTCACATGCCCCACACTCCTGAAATCCACTAAAAACATTCAGAGAATACCAGAATCTAAAGACACCAAGAGGTCATTGAAATTAGACTACATTACAACGTGTGAATGTTAAGGGCCAGGGAACTGCTACCTTTCCATTTTCCAGCCCCCTCAACCTCTGCAGCATGGAACTGCCCATTTTTTAAACATCTAAAAATTCTGTTGGGCCCTTAAAAGCTTCAGAGGGCTGCAGTGGCATTTAAATCAAGAACTGTTCTTCCTAGAAGCTGATGGAGATATGCTTCTCCGTCTTTATTAATTTTTAGTGGATTTGGGGGGGTCTGGCAAGCAAGGTGCTTTGAGCCTCTGCCTTTGGGAGGAGGAGGAGGCGGAGGAGATCTATTTTAAAATGTTAAAATATAAATATGCACGAATGTGCAAATGAAAATGTGCACACTAAACAAATAAAATATTTTTACTCATACACTACATTGAGCAACAGAGGGGTAGGCATCTGCATGTAGATGTAAAGGGGGTTGCAAGGGGAAAAAGTTTGAGAATCACTGCCTTATGAAACCCACTGTGTGACCTGAGCAAATCACATTCTCTCAGCCTCAGAAGATCATGGCAAAGCCCTTCTAAAGAAACTTGCCAAGAAAACCCTATGATAAGTTTGCCTTAGGGTCACCATAAGTTAAAAACAACTTGAAGGCACAAAACAACAACAGTCTTAGCTGACTGAAGCAGTCTTTCATCACATCTGCTCCTCACCATTGGTCCCAGCAGCAATGAACTAGACACCACCTTAATAGAACAGTTTCCAGGTTTTCAGGATGGCTGAATTAATCCCCCAAGATGACACTGATAGCCTGATCTTTCCTGGTTCCCTTCCCCCTGTTCTGGAAAGTGCTGACACTTTCACAGGCAAAATGATGGAGATAACACCACTGGAACAAATAAAGAAACAATTTCCCAGGCATTCCAAGATAGAAACATTCTTATCTATCCCTTCTGCATAAACTGGCCTTGCATAGCCTGTAAGAAATTATAACTACTGAAGGCCACATTATGATTACTTTTTGCTACAGGCCTGCTTGATTAACTAGTAAATGCCCAGCTACTATGTTATGCATCCCTTAAGCATATAAAATACTTGTAATTGTAAGAGAAGGGAGGTGGAACATCTCCCACCTCAACATTACTTTAATAAGAAAATTCCAAAAGGAAACAATGTTAAGATTTGAATATTTGTATCACAAAAATGTGGTATTTATATTTAATTATAATTTATTAGTAATATTCTTGCCCCAATAATACATCCCCTATCACCTTACTTTGCAAAATATGCAAGCTATTACAGGTCACACACACTGCTTTCCTGTAAGCCACTCAAACCACAGAAATATCTGCCTGGGTGGCATGTGATTACTTTTACTCCACAAATATATCCATCATTGCACACACAGAGGTATAGGTTCTTTTTTTGTGTTCACAGGTTTTCTGCTTTCTTTTTTGGGCACATTATTAATTGCTTTCAAAGTACTAGATTCTCCCAAGTGTGGTTGCTATTCCTTTCTGCCATCCACTAACAGAATTATAATAATTAATCATTATTAAATCCCAGAGGGTGAGTATGTTTGACTTTTGCTTAAATTGTACCCATTTATGTAGTAAAGGGCAATGAATTGCAGCATTAGCTCTGAGTGTGTTCTATACTCTAAGGAGTCTCTGAATGAATATGAACAATAACATTTACCAGGTGCAGATTAAAGCACAAGAACCATTTCTGGAGGGAAAGCATATTTTTTATTATCTCACCTCAAGCTACAAATGGTGGCTACTTTTCTTCTTTAGATGCTTCTAGATAAAATCAGAAGCTAACAACAGGTACTTGGGTGTAATATGTGGATAGGTGTGTTCTGTTTGTTTCATGAGGACCCCCTTTTCAGTTTAAGACTTGTTTTTAAAACCCTTCTTTTGGAATATTGTTGTACTGTTGTATGGTGATCCTAAGACAAACCCATCCTGGGGCTTTCTAGGCAAAATTAGTTCAAAAGGAGTTTACCTTTGTCTTCCTCTGAAACTGAGAATGTGACTAGCCTAAGGTCACTCAGTGGGTTTCCATAGTCAAGTAGGGATTTGAACCCTGGACTGTAGAGCCATAGTTCAATGCTCAGCTCATTACACTATACTGGCTTTCACCACATTGTTGTTGGAATATTGTTTTGCATTTTCCAAAACATTAGCAATCATGGGCCCGGTACATACCTTCTCTTCTGGTCCGGGCTGGCAGTGGCCTTTTTCCCACCGGAGGGAAGCTGCAGCTGCCAAATCGCACGGCTTTCCACCAGCAGAAAAAGAACCTGCAAGAAGCGGGTTCTTCTCAAGCCGCGGTGGCAGTGTAACAAGTGTGCCACTGGCACACTCATGTAAGTGCCACAGGGCACCATGCAGATGCCGCATGGCACTTACGTAACAATGGTGGTGCCCATATATATAGGGTGCCGCCATTGTTACGCCCTCATCACGTGTGAGGCGTGTGGCTGCTCTGCCTCCCCTGGCAACCCTCACATGTGACGAGGGCATCGGAAAGGCCTGTCTGTTCCGGGCCATAGTTTGCTTCTTTTGAACACAAAAATCTTCCAAGTGAACTAGACTTTCAGACATAGCCTATGTTAGTATTAACCCCACCTCCATATCGTCAATGGCAAAGCTTAAGCCTGTGGGGGAAAGACTGAGTCTGGGTGTTTTGCTTAACAATACAGTTGGCCCTTCTTATACACTGATTTTTTTATACACGGATTCAAGCATACATGGTTTGAAAATGTTCAAAAAAAGTATAAATTTCAAATATCAAACCTTGATTTTCCATTTTTTATAGGGGACATCATTTAGCTATGTCATTATATTTAATGGGACTTCAGCATACACGGATTTTGTTATACATGGTGGATCATGAAACCAAACCCCAGCGTATAATAAGGGTCCACTGTACTTGCTGAACTCATGGCAGAAACTGAGATCTTCATAGCAGATTCTCTTCAGCCATTACTATGCCACAGTCTCTTCCACCTACCAATTCTAAACGTCTAGAGAATTTTTACCACCCTGCCAAAATTTTCCTAGTTACTCCCATTTTTACAATTTGCTTGGAATTTGCCCCCTGTGACTGGAATAAAGAAATGAGATGGGGTAGACTTTTGCAGTTGTTCAACATGTCATATTCTGAGAAATCTACTTTTTTAAAAAAAATACTCTAGATGTATTCGTAATGTACATAATGTGTGAAGTGCACTGGGTTGGTACTGTGGGTATGTCATACGTTTCTACCAATGCACTGTAACTAGCTTAAATACACAGAGATGTTTCAACATGATTCTGTAGAGCCAAGATATATAATTTCATGTTGCTTTCTGAAAGCGCAATGTATGAAAGCTATCATGCTGTGCATGCACTTTCTTTTATAGAGATAAATGTAGCAAATTTCACAAACCAAGAACAAGAAACAATACATCCCACCCAGCAGCATCAGCATTGGCAACATTTTCTTCTACCATCTCTCTCTCTCATTCCCTGAGCAGTGTCATCTGAGGTAGAAATCTGTACAAAAACAGATAAATGAGAAACAAGGAAATGCCTGCTCTGAGGTATTATTAAGAAGGAGAATATAGTAACCTTACAAATGATTTCTTCCTCAAAAAGCTATCTTTGTAAAATTTCACCCTACTAGCAAACCTAAGTCCCGCCAGAAGGATAATGACTTCAGTGCAGCACCAGTTTCTTTGAAGACATATGAGCAAGATTTAACGTGAAAGGCATCTGAGCTCCATATGTATCACCTTTCCTGAAATATGTTTATGTGTAAAACTGAAGTCACAAGCTGCATTAGTATAAACCTCATTCGACATTGTTTTTGCCAAAATGAAAAAGCAATTATTTACCTCCTCAAGCAACCTGTCTTTGAAATATATACACAACTGGGTAATAGCTCCTCCTGCATATAGACAAAGATGTTATGGGGTAAACTAACTTTTTATTTTCTTTCCTGATTTCTCAGATATTGATCTTTCTTTCCTAAGGAGTTTATCAAACTGGGGCTAATTTCAGCATTAAAGAGAGATTAAAGCATCCTGCAAATAAACACAAATGGCAAGTGATTTCACAAATGATTATCACACGCTATTGCGCAAATAAAATGATATTGGAAATGTGTTGTCTCTGAAATTCTGAAAGTAAAAAAATGCACATTAATGCTTCTTTATGACCACTTTAATGGTGGGTTTTGTGTGATGTCATGTGAAATCATTTCACATAATTATGCAATTTTTCTGGGATATTATTGGGATAAACTCCCAATCTCCTTTGTGTGATAAACTCCTAAGTCTCACAGAATCTATTTTGTACTTCAGAAAGTTTGTAGAGTAGCCTCTTGAAGTCTGCCATGACTATAAGTGTTGAGTTTGCTCATAAAAGTGCAAGGTCAAAGAAACTATAGCAGTGATCTAAAACCAATAAACTATTTAAATAATATGCTGGTGCTATAAATCACTGAACAATTGATGCATCTGCCAAAGACCTTTATAACCCTCAGTATTGTTGGTTCTATCATTGTAAGTGGAGGCTTCTGTTAAACTCTACAAATGGCTCTCATGGCCAAACATGTATATGAATATGCTGAGTGAGTGGCTCAAGTACACAATGTTGCCTAGTAAACTCCTGAAATAAAAAGGTGTGCTTGGAATCATTTGGGTTTCCAGCTGGAGTTCCTTAACAACCTATGGTGAAGCTTTAGGTACCCTGTTGTAGTCTGAGAAATTTATTTATCTCAGTTTAGGGCCTCCACAGAACCCCACCACATATGAATGTTTTATTTCTTAAGATCAGTTAAAAGCCAGAGCTTGGAAAGCTTACTGTTTGAGGCTACAATTGCTAGACTTCCCCACCCAGCAATGGCCAGAAGAAATTCTAAGATTTGCAGTCCAAAACAAAAATAATTTTTCCAAGCTCTAGTTTTGTAAGCTCCGAGTTATACCAGCTTTGAATTCCACAATATAAAGAGATCAGGACATAGTCAGACTTGTTAAGTCTTCCAGACTTTTACAAATTTTACTTGGGCACAATTTTAATTGTGTAGAAAACTGAGAGCCTATAGACCAACATTATTTATATAAACGTTTTATCCTGCCATTCCACTAAAAATATTTACAAGCCAGCTAAAAACATTGAAAGCAAATACTAAAGATTATAATTCATAATGTGAAACAACAACTATTCATCAAAACCCAGCAGACTATTAAGCTGATTTTTTTTCTAAAACAGGGCAAGTAAAGTGCACGCCTTCAGATGTTGTTGGAGCCATACCCCAAAGACAGAAAAATTAGTGAAAAAGCTACATTACAATTACACTAAAAAGCTTTTAAAAATCTACACTGATTGTATTTGAAATGAAAAATGAGATATTTTAATCATGTTGACTCTAATTTGGCATTTAAATTTATGTTTCATTAGTACACTAAAAATAACAGCAACCACCTTACTGGAATTCAGGTAAAAAATGTCATACATGAATTCATTCCTCTCACTACCCACATGTCCCTGGCTTGGGTTTGGAAGAAGAGAAACAGCTGCATGTATTTTGGGAAATTCATTTTCTCACCCACCTCCCAAACATGATGGAAACATCATTCACCCATGCCCAATCACTGGCAGAATGGTCCCCTTTCTCTCCATGCAGCTGGTGTCTAGTAAAGTAGTTTGGTGGGAGGAGTTATGACTGTGGCAAGTGTCACAATCATAAATAAGTAATGATCATGAATATGGAACAGTTATCTAGATTTACTCATCTGTATACACTAAAAAGCTGTTGCAAAATACTGGCCATTATTATCATTATATTTATATCTAACCCTCTAGCTAAGGTAATAAAGAAACACAGGAAGGGTGGAAGAAATAAACATGGTTCATTGGCATGCCATTTATCAGTTACAAGATCATAAGATGGATTTATGATCTTGTAACTGCTGGGGATTCACCCCACTTTGATTAGGGTGTCATGAGGGTGCAAAGGTAGGGTGGCATCTGCCCCCCCCCATCAAAAATACTCCACAAGAACTATTCTCAGAAACTGTCACACTAACAGTGAAGAGTCCTCTTCAAATACCACTTCATATCTACAGACATTCTATTGTTCATATATCTCCTTGTCACTGTCATTTGGTGGTGCTGTGTGCCTTCTTCCTCTTATATCTTCATTCTCCCTCTCTTGGCTCTTGTCTTTTCCCTTTTCCTTATGTCCCCTTCACAACTCCACCATGTTTCTAGTCTTGTATAACTCCCTCTGCTCTTTCTCCAGTTGTCTCTCATCTTCTGGTCACCTGTCATAACTCACCCTCTAGAGTCCAATGATTCAGAGGGAGAGGTAAGAGGCAGATTGCCAGAAATCTGCAGCTCTGATAATGATGCTCTATCTGGGCCTGAAGAGCTGGGGGTTGAGGCAGAGGTAAAGACACTCCCCAATAGGAGGCTGCAGACATTGAAGATCAATTGTCATGATTCATTGAGCAATGACAAGACAAAGAAAGATTGTGCTAATCACCAAGGTTATTAAGTAGGAGATACTGACCTAATTAGGCACCTGGGGTCTTAAAACAGCTGCCTATAAATCTCCAAGCCACTCCTTGGCAGCTTGATGCTTTCAATCCTCCTTTCTTGGCGACCAGCAGTACTTTTCATGTTTTTGACCTTGGAGTGGCTATGATTTACAACTTTGTTTCACTTCTTGCTGGATTTGTTTATCTGGATTACTGGTTTGCTGAATGATATTTGGACCAGCTGTCGACCACTCTCTTGCTTTTCCCTTCATCCTAACAGATACTCTGTGATACTCTACTATTGAGGTTTATCAAAGAAAAATTGTTCCTCAGTTATTATACGGAGCAGAAATTTGGGGATACAACAGTGTCTCAAATTTAGAAACTGTTCAGAACTTATTTTTAAGATCCCTGTTGGCCAAACTACTCTTCAAGCTGGTACACATACTGCTCTTGCCTTCTACTGGCTGAAGTTGTTATCCATGAGTGATTCCAGGCTCCCCAAAAAATGTTAACTCTTCAAGCTTCTGGGTATCTATAGTTAGAACAATATTGCAGAGCTATGGGATTAATTTATTTAATTAATTTATTTATTTTTATCCTGCCTTTCTCCCAAAATGGGATCCCAGGTGGCGAACATATATAAACATAAATTAAAACTGTACAATTAAAATAATAAAAATATAAAAATTACAAATATAATTTTTTTTTAAAAAACATACAGAGTTAAAATTAAAAAGTCCAAGTCCAACCCTCTCGTCTCCCAATAAAACCAAGCCTGCCAGATCTCAAAAGCCCTGTTTAAACAAAAATGTTTTTGCCTGCCTACGAAAGGCCAGCAGTGAGGGGGCCAGCCTAGTCTCCCATGGAATGGAGTTCCACAGGGAAGGAGCAGCCACTGAGAAGGCTCTCTCTCAGGTCCTCACCAGGCGAGCCTGGGATGGTGGTGGGACCAAGAGAAAGCCTTCTCAGTGGACTGTACAATCTATTTTTTTTTTTCGGCCTCTGAGGGAGAGAGAAGGCTGGCCCAGTTCCATCAGGGGCTGGCCTGAAGAAAGAGGCTCCTCCCTCCCTAATTGTCATCTTTTGGCCTCTGAGGGAGAGAGAAGGCTGGCCCAGTTCCATCATGGCTAACCTGAAGAAGAAGACCCCTTCCTCCGGTCCATCTGCTTTGGTCCAGGCCTCAGAGGGAGAGAAGAATACTGGACCTGATTCCCTCCCCCTCTCACCATTCCCTTCTCCTTTTGTGTCGTGTCTTTTAGATTGTAAGCCTGAGGGCAGGGAACCGTCTATTATCCCCTCTGTTTTAAACCGTTCGGATTCCCAGTGATTGGGCGGTATATAAATAAAACTTATTATTATTATTATTATTATTATTAACACATCCTTCAGGGAGGGAAAATTTCCATCAAAACTAAGACAAGCATTGGTTAAACAACTTTTTAAAAAATCCTCCCTGGATCCCCTGGTGAAAACAATTACCATTCTTGGGCAAAGTGATCGAGAGGGCAGTTGCCTTCCAACTCCAAGCTGTCTTGGGAGAAGCTGATTATCTGGACCCATTTCAAACCGGCATCGCAGCAGGATATGGAGTTGAGATTGCCATGGTCGCCTTAGTCGATGATCTCCGTCTGGACATCGACAGGGGAAGTGCGACCCTGCTGGTGTTCTTGGACATCTCAGCAGCATTTGATACCATAGACCAGGGGTTCCCAACCTGGGGGTCGATCAACCCTTTCTCTGGGGTCACCAGGTTGAGATTCGACCCTCCTCCTCCTCCTCCACACGGCCAGGCTTCCTCTGGCCTGCCGCTGCCGCCTCCTCCTCCTCCTCCTCCACATGGCCAGGCCTCCTCTGGCTTGCCGCTGCCCCCTCCTCCTCTTCACAGCTGCAGCTGCCATCGCACAGGGCTGCTGTTGCTGCCACCTCCTCCTCTTCTTCACCCACCTCCATGCAGCCACCACTGCTGCTGCCACCGCGCTGGGCTGCCAGTGCCGCCGCCACTACTATTGCGGTGACAGCAGGGGTGGTGGCAGGCCAGAGGAGACCTGGCTGGCGCTGGAGCAGGAGGGGGGTAAGGAGGAGGAGGAGGTGGTGGTGAAGAAAAGACTGACATAATTGCTCTATTTAAATACTTCAAGAGCTGTCACAGAGAGAAGGGAGCAGGCCTCTTCTCTGCTGCTATAGTGGGTAGGACCACGTCTAATGGTTTAAAGTTACATGGCAATTTCAATTTAAGATTAAAAGGAATTTCTTGACAGTATGAGCGATTCAGCAAGGGAACCAATTGCTTATAGAGTTGGTGGGGTTTCTTTCTCTGAATATTATCAGAAAAAGGCTGGACAGCTACCTGTCATGGATGCTTTAGCTGGAGATCCCGCATTGAGCAGGGGGTTCGACTTGATCATTCATGAAACCCTTCCAGCTCTATGATTCTATGACTCCAACTCCTACATTATATGCAGTGTAAACTGAAAACTAATACAGTGCCCAGTAACAATGATATAATTTTACATTTCTGTCTCTTCTTATGAAGCTGAACTAAAAAATTATGAACCTTTTATGTAAGTTCCTATTGCCTGGGGCTTTCTTGAGTACAATGTATTCATTGCATTGCCCATTTCTGTTAGCTAACATGATAATAGAAATTTGACAAATAGCATTCCATAGATAATGTGACTCTTACAAATGAAGCAATCATTATTTCTTGGAGATGTTATTTCTCAAAATTTACCAGAGAGTTTGTGGGCTGTGGTCACAATAACATGAACATAGGCCTGTTACAGACTGCCAAAATAAAGCTGCTTTGGGTCTCTTTGGAGGTATGCTATTTAAATGATGCATGGGTCCTAAGAGTCCAGAGGTCGTGCCAAAGCCACACTCTATACCAGAGTGCAGCTTTGGTGCAGCTTCCGGATTCTTAGGATGCATGCATCATTTAAACAGCATACCTCCAAAGAGACCCGAAGCAGCTTTATTTTGGCAGTCTGTAACAGGCCATAGTTACTGCTAAAGAGACTGGTGGCTTAGCTATACTAAAGAGCTACTCTGAAGTGACTGCCTGTTATAAGCCATCATTTCATAAAAGTTTAATGAAATTACAATGTTTGCTGAAATAAAAGACTTGTGTAGTCTCTGTACTCTGGTTGAAGATGTTAGAAGTTGTAAACCAATATATACACAGGGTGCCTGGTTGGAGAAGACAGTGATGTAGACTTGAACCAACTGATTCAGACTCAAGTTAGCCTCAAGTCACTTGAAAGACTCAACGTGGACTCAGTTTAGCAATAAATAAGGACCTAACCTCAAGTGAACTCAACATGAGAATAGTATATTTTTAGCAACTGACTTGCTGGTCTAACTTTCTCCAGAAACAACAAATGTGTTAGGCCATGGGCTTCAGGTGGGGAAGGGACTGAAGTCTACTCAGAAGCCTGTCCCACCTGCACATCAGAGGAACCTATAACACTATTGAAAATCTTTAGAATGATCCTCCCTCCTCAGGCCTGTTGCCAAAGACATTTGCTGTTCCCCTCTGAGAAATTGTTAAACCTAACATAGGCAGGGTACACAATGACAGAAAGAGGCGCTTCCCCGGCGCCTCTCTTTGCTCCGCAGGAGTGCCACAGCAACCAAATTGTGTGGTGCTCCTGTGGAGCAAAAAAGGAGTGCCCGGAAGTGGCTCCTTTTTGCGGCGTCACTGCAACACCGCAAAGCACCAGAGATGGCGCAGTGACATCGCAGCTGTGCCACCCCATTTGGAGGCGGCGCAGCAACAGCACCATTATGCGCCATGTCTGGTGGGCGCACTGCAACTGAAGCATCCTTTTCACATGTGAGGGCTTCCGGGCATGTGGGCACTCCACCCACCAGGCAACCCTTGCACGTGACGAGGGCGCCTCAAAGGCCCATCTGTTCTGGGCTGTAGTGCATGTCATCTTGATTTTCTAATTACAGAAATCCATCCACCTCATACACAACCACCACCTCCTTTTTTTACTATTAAAGTTGGTGCCCAGATTTGAGACATGACTTGAAAGCATCTCTTGCAAGGACTTGAGATTTGACTTGAGACATGAAGATAGAGGCTTGAGACTTGACTTGAGACCTGGAATAAAGCCCTTGAATACATTACTGGGAGAAAGTTATTTTGGACAGTGGATCTTCTTTTGTGACATGTTGTAGAATTATATGAAAGTTTACTCAGAAGTGACTTCTACTGTGTTCAGTAGTCCTTACTATTGACAAAAGTTTATAAGCATATTTACTTATAAGTAAGTCTTATTAAATTGGATGAACATACTTCTGAACAAACTTATACAGGATGAGGATGCATGATATCTTAGTCAAGCCATTCTATTTATTGTATTATAAGCAGTCAGCCATTATACATTAAGCTTTAAACCTAACATAGAGCATACATAAACCAGCTGTGTTTCAGGAAGACAACTATCCTATAATTGTTTCATATTTGCTTCTTTAGCCTTGCATGCAGCATCAATGCAATAAATTTGGATGACGTAAATGTGACATTAATTAACTTAATTCAATTAAAAAACACAATTTTGCACATGAAGACATCCCCTTCACCTGACTAAACAAGAGGAGGCTATAATTTATTCTAAGAGCACATTGGGTATTTCATTCCTCAGTACACAGAGAATTACATATTATAACCTTCTTGGGTATGCTTTAAAATGCTTTTTCAATCTTTTAAGGCTATTTTCATTCTGGTATTAGTGACATCTTCAAAAATCTACGAAACTATAAGAAAGGATGGAGCAGCAGTGCAATGAAGCAGGGCTTGCAGGGTCAATGTCCTTGGATGACATTAATAATCGTAGTAGTAGTAGTAGTAGTAGTAGTAGTAGTATGGGCTGTGACATCATCTGCTACCCTACTTGGATTCTTGTCTGCATATAGCTACAATCCCTGCAGTAACTGGAGAGTGGAAGAAATTTCCTAGCAACAATGTAGTACTAAAAGTTATCCTTCCTGTTGTCCAAAGTTTTGTGCGGTGGCTTGGTCTCAGCAATAACCATTAATTTTACAAATGCAGGTTTTGATGGAAATGAAAACTACAAGTGAGAATTTACTCTTCAAAACTTATAACAATATCACTTACTAGATATTGTTGTTCTTGTTGCTGTGTGCCTTCAAATATTTTCCAACTTATGGTGATCCTCAAGCAATCCCATCATGGGGTTTTCTGGGGCTGAGACTGAGTGACTCAATCAAGGTTACTAGTGGGTTTCCATGGGCAGATGGGAACTCAAACCCTGACCTTGAGAGTCATGCTCAAACCACTACATGTATAGGATTGTGCCCTTTCTCACTCACCCAGAAGCCTCTGCAGTCCTATGGGATGTATCACCCCATCAGATGTACACCCACCTCTGGAGTGTCACCCAGTGTGGTCTGCACTCACAGCACTCCCTAATGACACCACTTCACATATGCACGGTGTGGAGAAAATGGATAGAGGAGAGTATTCCTCCATCTCTCTTAATACTAGAATGAGGATTTTCTTTTTCAACTAGAACTTCCAAAATCCCCCCAGCCAGCATGGCTACTGGGAGCTGTGGTGCAAAAAGTAACCATTCCAAGTTTTGACTACAACCAAGAATCATGGGAGCATCAGGAAAATGGAGAAAAGCAAAACCTTCTCTAGAGAAGACAGAAATCACATACACATAATGAAGGAGAAATTACTATGCCCCCCTCCCCACACACACACAGATATGTTGTTTATCTGCCCTTATCTGTTCTGTTAGTGGATGAATTTTTCTGCTGGTCTCTCCCTCAGCACCAAAAGAAAGAAGTCAGATAAGAGGAAATAAACAATGAAAAGTCTTCCAGTGGCTCTTTTTCACTGGATGTGTGATTACATTCAGCTTTCCCTGCTTATTAGTGGGGGAACCTTTAGAATTGTCTCACATGGCAGCTGTTCTCATATGGTTACTCTAACACATAGCCAGGCTTCGAGATGACAAAATATAGAATGTTACTAGAATAAGAATTAAACCCGGTCTGTTTATTTTTCTTCTTTTTGCAAAAGCATGGTTGTCTTCCCATCCTTTCATTTTGTATAGAAATCTTCACAGTTGGCTCCTGCTTGCCTATGTCTATTATTCACAATAGGTTTCTGCTCCAGAAAAGCAAACTGGCCTTATTGATATATCTCCCTCTCAAGATAATGATATGATCTTATAAATGCAGTCAACATTTCTATGCAAGTCTATTTTCAAATTTTCCTTTGGCTCTGAACCTTTGAGAGAAAACTTTCATTATCTGGGAAGAAGAGTCTCATCTCCCTCTAAAATCCCATTCTGCCACTGTAACTGCCACTCCCTCTAAAATTCCTTTCTGCCACTGTACTGCAGTGGCAAAAATGAGAAAGAGTTTTCTTTTGTTAGCCAAAAGAAAACTGCAAAAGTTTGTTCCAAATCAAAATGTTGTTCTTAATGAACTTTCTTAATGTTAAGGCTGCAGTTGCATATAAGCAATTTTATTTACTTACATATATACAAACAGCCTGCCTTTATCCCAAAATGGAATCCAAAATGGGTAGCAGTCTTGGGAATAAACTATGCTGAACAGAATGAGACTTGTGAGTAGACATGGATAGGATTGTGCTATGATTGCACTCTTACTCATGTCATAGGTAATATGGAGGCCAATAGCCTGGTTAAGAACAATACAGAGTCCATTTTCATGCAGGGAAAAGGGGCTATTCAACCTGCATTTTAAAACTGTCTTCAACACTTGGTCATGGAACAGTGTTTTCCACTGCATCTGAGGACAGTAAGCTATTTTAGGGGGTGAAGGTCAGTTTGCATAGTACAAAATTCTCTCCACAACAACATTCAGTGGGCCCTCCACATTTGCTGAGGTTAGGGACACAGGACCCCTGTGAAAGTGGAAAAAACAGAAATTAAAAAACATGATGTTTTAAACCTCAGACAATACCTCTCAAGGAATATCTAGGTCCTTCAGCACAACTCTATGATCAACACCCACCAGAAGTTAACCATAGAATCATGCTGGTGGGCCTACAAATGCCAAGAGAAGTGTTTTCTCTAGTCATCTCTAAGTACTCCAACACAAATATGTGATGAATTTCTAGCAGAGTTGTGCTGGAGGACCTAAAGATTCTTAGGGAAAATATATTAATCAAATCTGCAAATAATCAAATCCTCAAAAGTCAAGGCCAGAAATGTGAAGTGCTGACTTTACTTGCCACCTTTCAACATTTTATATATAAAATAGCCCTCTCACTCTGGCAAATGGCAAGGAGAGAGTGCCCTGTTTTGCCAACACTACATATCTGATTGGACTGGAAAAGGAGAACACTTTATTGCTATATTGCCAGCCCAATTGCTTTTTTGCTAATTACAGAAGAAATAGAGCAAGGAGAACAGGATAAGACAGCATGCAAACTTAGAATGAGAGAACAGTTCTATATGTGTGGTTTTGTATATGAGATAGGAGAGTGTGTGAGAATGGGGATAGGCTCTCAGCAACCCAACTTCTGTAAGATTAGCCACAAAGGAAAACAGTTCTCACCTTTAAAAAGTTTTCTATCCTTAAGCTAGAATCAAACTTTTAGCATCTAACCCTGCATAATACTCAACAAACACTTGAAATTCCTAAGCAGCAGGATCAAATGTCTAAGTATGTAAGTGACCAGATAACTAGGATTGTTTTGGTCTTTGCATATTACTTAAAGGGGGGGAAAACTTATGACTGGAGAATTCAATAGGTGAAGCATTTCATAACAACAACGAAAAATAGATAGCTACGGTAAATAAATCAGCCTCTACTCTAGCAACAAGAAGTCAAAATCAAGGGCAACAAAGTGAAATAATGCACAATGAAGCAGCCTAGATGAATGAGACTTTGTTGCCAGACATCACATGTGGAGAGCAACATGGGCTTCCATTCCTGATTTAATCCTGCATCAGTCAATCAAAGGTACTAGGCAACAAAGAATTGGGGACTAGTGGCGAGGAATGTCTTGTCACTGATGTAGTAACACGGGCACCTTTCCCTGTATCATCCTGACTATGAATTGAAATCTTAGGGTACCCCTACCTGATGAGGTACAGACTGCTGGAACTTACAATTGGCCTTGACAGTGGTGGCATCTCAGTGGTGGAATTCTCACAAACACACACACACACACACACACACAGTGATTAGAGTGGTGCCAACTATGGTCGGCTTTCAGCTGCTGATAAAAACCATCCTTTTCCAGAAGGTCTTTGATTAGATAAGTGAGCATCTCTATTGTAACAACATAGTTAAAGGGTGATGTATGTCATATTTTGATACTGACTGGCCTGCATATCTTTGTTAATTTTATTGTTTTACAGTGTAGTATATTTTAACCCACGCTGAGTTCACTTTATGAATGGAGGATGAGAGAAACGTTTTATAAATACATCAATCAATCAATATCTCATCAGCAATAAAAATCTCATATGCTAAATTAAATAAAACAATCTTCACTATCACTTTAGGACGTTACCTCCAGAATTTTGTAATTTATAACAATACATCAAGCCTCATGGACAGTTGTTTCAATGCAATTGTCTCAGTGCCAGTTGGAATTGTACCATTTGTCACCTGAGATTGCTACATTTGAAATTTTCTGCGTTGAATTTGCCTTACAGACAACTCTTTCAATAACTCGAGAATATAGAGGGTACTCACCTATGCACCAAAAAAGTAAATAAAAAAAAATTATCTCAGGGGCCCTGGTACACCATGACAGCTAGGATACTTGAAGAAAATACAACTCAGAGCAAAACTGAAAAAAGTGGACACATTTAGGCTGCATCTGCACTGCAGAAATAATGCAGTTTGACAACACTTTAACTACCATAGTGCAGTACTATGGAATGCTGAGATTTGCAGTTTATTGTGGCACCAGAGCACTCTCATAGAGAAGGCTAAATATCTCACAAAACTACTAATCCCAGAATTCCATAGCACTGAATCATGGTAGTTAAAATGGTATCAAACTGCATTTTTTTCAGCAGTGCGGATGTAGCCTTAGATACTGTGCTCAGAACTCAGCTCTTTCCTACCCCACACACTCTGTACGGAGATGAAATATCACTAACAGTTGAAAAATAATCCTTTAAAGACTAAATTCTCCAAGAAACTATCTAAAGGGTGATTAAAGCTTCTATCTCTCCATACTTAATGGGTACATAACTTTATATAATCCAAAGTTTTTGTAGGAAAATTAATGTATTTCATACTTTAACTATCTTTTCTTCTTAATTTGTATGAGAGTATTAACTATTGTTTATTATTGGCAGTGATATCAACTTTCCTAAAACACAGACTGCAATCCTCTCATCAGTCAATTGGTAGTAAGCCCTATTGAGTTCATTAGGATCTACTTCTGAGCAAGCATACACAAGATTGCGTTATAAGGCCAAAATCATGTTGGTGAACCATGACAGCCTAACAGTATTTTATGCTAGGAGTTGCACTTTTCATTGGATAGTGTGGTGGTGGAAGAAGACGAAGATCATTTATTGGTTGAAGAATGCACGGCAAAGTTACTATCCTTATCATTTGGTAGAAGAAAGCTACTGATTCCTCTTTCTTCAGTGCTTGGCTTCTGGAGGGATTTTCGGAGGTACGGTGCTCAGGAAGGTGGATATGGATTATCACCTTCATCATTGGTAATCCCATTACCTTCTCCTTTCACTGAAGGGCAAGTACACCAGGCATCCCAGGGCTTTGGTCCCAAGACACAGCCCTCACTGTGTCACTGCTGACTCCTCCTCTCTTCACTGACAAGTACTTCTTACAGCCTCATTTTCCCCACTAGTTCAGCCTATAGCATAGCATGAACATCAGGTTGTCTTCTGCTCATGGATAATAATAATAATAATAATAATAATAATAATAATAATAATAATAGATTTATTTATAGCCAGCTTTTTCACAGGGAATCAAGGTGGGTTACAACATGTAAAAATGTGTTACATATCAAATCCAATTAAAATTTACCCCCTCCCAACCTCCCCTCAAATTATAAAACAAAATTAAATAAATTACAATATAAAGTGTTTTAATGATAAAATCAACAGAGTTGGGGGGAAGAAGAAAGGACTCTATAATAGGAGGGAGAATCATAGAATCATAGAATCACAGAATCGTAGAGTTGGAAGAGACCACTAGGGCCATCCAGTCCAACCCCCTGCCATGCAGGAAATCCATCAAAGCATCCCTGACAGATGGCCATCCAGCCTCTGTTTAAAGACCTCCAAGGAAGGAGACTCTATCACCTTCCGAGGAAGTGCATTCCACTGTCGAACAGCCCTTACTGTCAGGAAGTTTCTCCTAATGTTCAGATGGAATCTCTTTTCCTGTAGCTTGCATCCATTGTTCCGGGTCCTATTCTCTGGAGCAGCAGAAAACAAGCTTGCTCCCTCTTCAACATGACATCCTTTCAAATATTTAAACAGGGCTATCATATCGCCTCTTAACCTTCTTTTCTCCAGGCTAAACATCCCCAGCTCCCTAAGTCGTTCTTCATAGGGCATGGTTTCCAGACCCTTCACCATTTTTGTTGCCCTCCTTTGGACACGCTCCAGTTTCTCAATGTCCTTTCTGAATTGTTGCGCCCAGAACTGGACACAATATTCTAGGTGGGGCCTGACCAGAGCAGAATACAGTGGCACTATTACTTCTCTTGATCTAGACACTATACTTCTATTGATGCAGCCTAAAATAGCATTGGCCTTTTTAGCTGCCGCATCACACTGTTCACTCATGTTCAACTTGTAGTCTACTTGGACTCCTAGATCCCTTTCACACGTAGTTTCATTCAGCCAGGTGTCACCCATCCTATATCTGTGCATTTTATTTTTCCGCCCTAAGTGCAATACCTTACATTTCTCCGTGTTGAATTTCATTTTGTTAGCTTTGGCCCAGCTTTCTAGTCTATTCAGGTCATTTTGAATCTTGATCCTGTCCTCTGGGGTATTAGCTATTCCCCCTAATTTGGTGTCATCTGCAAATTTGATAAGTATGCTCCCAATTCTGTCATCCAGGTCATTGATAAAGATGTTGAATAGCACTGGGCCCAGGACAGAGCCCTGTGGGACCCCACTAGTCACTTCTCTCCAGGATGAAAAGGAGCCGTTGTTGAGCACCCTTTGGGTTCGGCCGGTCAACCAATTACAGATCCATGTAACAGTTCCTTTGTCTAGCCCACATTTTACAAGCTTGTTTGCAAGAATGTCATGGGGAACCTTGTCAAAGGCCTTAGTGAAATCAAGATATACTATATCCACAGCATTCCCTTCATCTACCAAGCTGGTAATTTTATCAAAGTAAGAGATTAGGTTTGTCTGGCATGACTTGTTTCTCTGAAACCCATGTTGACTTTTTGTGATTATGGCATTGCCTTCTAGATGTTCATAGACTCTCTGTTTAATGATCTGCTCCAGAATCTTTCCTAGTACTGATGTCAGACTAACTGGACGATAATTGTTGGGATCCTCTTTTTTCCCCTTTTTGAAGATGGGGACAACGTTTGCCCTCCGCCAGTCTGCTGGGATCTCTCCTGTTTTGCAGGAGTTTTCAAAGATTATTGCCAATGGCTCCGATATTACATTTGCCAGTTCTTTTAATACCCTTGGATGGAGTTCATCTGGTCCCGGAGACTTAAATTCATTTAGATTAATAAGGTGTTCCTCTACTATCTCTTTACTTATTCTGTGCTGAAATTCCCCAATTCTGTCCTCTGCTCCATTATCCTCAGGTTGACCAGCCTTTGCCTTTTCTGAGAAGACTGTGGCAAAGAAGGTGTTGAGTAATTCTGCCTTTTCTCTGTCTTCTGTTAGCATTTTGCCATCTTCTCCACGGAGTGGCCCTACTGTTTCCTTCTTCTTCCTTTTGCTGCGGACATATCCAAAAAAGCCCTTTTTATTGTTCTTAACCTCTCTAGCAAGCCTGAGTTCATTCTGCGCTTTAGCTTTTCTGACTTTACCCCTACACATGCCTGCTATTTCTTTGAATTCCTTTTTTGTGATTTCCCCCTTTTTCCATTTCTTATACATGTTCCGTTTCAAACTCAGCTCAGTTGAAAGTTCCTTAGTCATCCATCCTGATTTCTTGAGACACCTCCCATTTTTCTTTCTCACTGGAACGGTTTGAAATTGTGCCTTCAGTATCTCTCTTTTGAAGAAGATGCTATCATGCTCGGGGAGGGGAGGCTAATTTGGAAAGGCCTGCCAGTAGAGATCTGTCTTAATGGCCTTTTTGAAGGCTGCTAAGGTGGTAATGTGGCGGATCACCTCCGGCAGATCATTCCATAGCCTAGGAGTAGCAATAGAGAAGGCCCTCTGGTTGACAGTAGACAGTCTGGATTTTCTAAACAGAAGTGAGTTCATCCCAGAGAACCAAAAAAGGCAGGGCAGACAATATGGGAGAAGGTGCTCCCGTAAGTAGTCAGGACCCAAGCCATGTAGGGCTTTAAAGGTAATAACCAAATACCTTGCCCAGAAACTAATAGGCAGCCAGAGGAGGGATTTCAATACAGGTGTTATATGATCACATCTTGATGAACCTGCAACCAAACTGGCTGCCATATTTTATACCAGTTGAAGTTTCCGGACTTGGCACGAGGGTAACCCCATGTATATGACATTGTTTCCTTTCCAGTTCACTCAGAGTCTGCTGAACCTCTAAGCTCTGCCATGTAACTGAGGACAAAGGTCAACTGGGTGAAATAATATGTTGCAGAATTGCAAGTGAGACTTCTGATTGATAGCTAGCAGTGAATCATCTGCAGGAAAAAAAAAATCCACTGTTCCCCCCCCCCCACCCAATCCAAAAGGATGAACCATAGATGATCAATTATGGGAAAAGGCTGGTTAACAAGCACATATCAACATGGCTCTACTAATTATGAAATAAACAAAATGAGCTGGTCCTGACCCTGTGTTCATTGCCTCAGTTAAGCAAGCCTCCATATCTGCTTCACAACTCCACTACATCTGCTTTAGATCATGGCCCTATTATTTATATAAGTATACTGAGCAGAAGGAACACTGGAGGTCACAATGCAAGAAAAGTGTTGTATAAGATAACAGAGGCATTTGAAACTAACACTTCTGTTCTGCAGAAGATTTGTTTCTCCCAAAAACTCAGGAATGTCCTTTATTTCTGATTTATGTGGGCCTGGAAAGTAACTCGCTATAAACAACAAGTTAATTATATTTAGTTCCTTTTCCCAATGGCTAGGGTGTAAATATGAAGCATTACAACTGTAAACTAATGACATTCAGTCAAGGTGTGGCTATGAAGATGGCAAAATGAGAGCATTGCTCCCCCATAAGAATTCTTCCCCATGCCAATAAAAATGTCCTTCAGAAACCTAAAAGTTCAGTTGAACATTTAAGCATCCAAAGGAAAGGAACAAGCAAAGTTAGCAACGAGAGGCAAACAGAGCATATATGAGAGTTTCAGGTGTGGATGATTTGAGACTGATATGATATGAGACTCCTCTCTCCATAACTGCCATCCTCCAGCCTGCGAGGGAGTGACCAGGCAGACCCAGCTCCATCAGGGCTACCCTGAAGGAAGAGACTCCTCCCTCCATAACTGTCATCCTCTGGCCTGCGAGGGAGTGACCAGGCAGATCCAGCTCCATCAGGGCTAGCCTGAAGAAAGAGACTCCTCCCTCCATAACTGTCATCCTCCAGCCTGCGAGGGAGTGACGAGGCAGGCCTAGCTCCATCAGGGCTAGCCTGAAGAAAGAGACTCCTCCCTCCATAACTGCCATCCTCCAGCCTGCGAGAGAGTGACCAGGCAGATCCAGCTCCATCAGGGCTAGCCTGAAGAAAGCGACTCCTCCCTCCATAACTGCCATCCTCCAGCCTGCGAGGGAGTGACCAGGCAGACCCAGCTCCATCAGCACTAGCCTGAAGGAAGAGACTCCTCCCTCCATAACTACCATCCTCCGGCCTGCGAGGGAGTGACCAGGCAGGCCTGGTTCCATCAGGGCTAGCCTGAAGGAAGAGACTCCATAACTGCCATCCTCCGGCCTGTGAGGGAGTTACCAGGCAGGCCCAGCTCCATCTGGGCTAGCCTGAAGGAAGAGGCTCCTCCCTCCATAACTGTCATCCTCTGGCCTGCAAGGGAGTGACCAGGCAGGCCCAGCTCCACCAGGACTAGCCTGAAGAAGAAGAGCCCTCCCTCCAATCCATCTGCCTTGGTCCAGGCCTCAGAGGGAGAGAAGAACCACTGGACCTCATCCCCTTTCCCACCACCATTCCCTTCTCCTTTTGTGCCGTGTCTTTTAGATTGTAAGCCTGAGGGCAGGGAACTGTCCAATCAAAAATAATAATTGTAAGCCGCTCTGATTGCCTTTAAGGCTGAAGGGTGAGGTATAAATACCAGAAATAAAATAAATAAATAAATTTTCAGTGTCTTCTCCCTGCAATGATAGAAATCGGGATTGACAGAAAATTTAATGGGAGGACAGAATTTTTATTGGGATAACAATGCCTTCATTTTTCCTCCCTCATAGTTATAACCCTGGAGTCAGTGCCCGGAATGATACACAATATTCCAGATATGGTTGCAGCATATTTTTGTGCGATAGCAGTTTTATTATTTCAGTGTAGGCCAAAAGGAATTTGACTTGTTTTTAAAAGTAACTATTTTCATCAAGCTCTCCATCACAATTCCAAGATCTTTCCCCTCCTCAGACATTGCTGGTTTTCTAAATCAGTGAGTCTGAATCTGAAAAATCACCATCCAGTCAGTTAATGAAACAACAAAGATTCAAATTCTGATAACTGAATAACCAAATCTTTGATATTGCAGTCTCCCAACCATGAGTTAAAGCAACATAACTTAAAACAAACAGCTGTATCTTATTCTGCATTTTTCATGAGCATCCAATAGAAAAATAAGTTCTGAACTTGTGAATGTGCCTCTTGATATACATTTTTTATTGGAAGAAATGAGACTAGAACTAAACTCTCTTTTCATTAAAGCCTGCATATTTCATAGACAGCGGAAGCACTTAAGGGAGGGCAAGTCTACGATTTCTAAATTGCTAAAAACTCCTCATAGCAATTCACATGGGTCTTCTTAATAATAAAATAATCCATTTGAAGTATTCTAGATTAGTGCTGGGCCAAGGAAATAAGTTTCCTCCAGGGGGTCATAATGCTTTCAACCTTTAAAAGGATGTAACGGATGTATACCATAAATGGATAAACAAAGGTATGATATGGGGCTGTGTGTCTTAAATGGCATGTCCATTTTCTTTGGCTTTTCCATGTTTCACAGGAAATGACCAGTAGAGACATCATTAAGATAATGTTTTTAGGCCCTCAATAGACATAAATGCAAGAAGATGAAAGTTATGAGAAAGTTAATATTTAATCACTGCATTTTATTATCTGTTTATAGTCATTTTATTCAGCATTATTGTGGTATAATTTATTAAATATAATATATAAATCTATTGCTTACTCGGTTGCCAATTTTCTATGTACACAGTCGAATTCTACTAAATATTTGCAAGGCATTAAAAGGAAATAGAATTACTCATGACTTATCCAGAACATGGTTTAGGACTGCCAGTTCCAACAGCCAAGAATTTTAAAAAATGATACTACAAGTTTCCTTCAGCCTTCCTCAGCAACAGGTTTAGGGCACACATTTGTCAGTACATGAATTAAATACAGATGTTGAACATGTTGCATGTGTTAACACTTTTATGTTGATCATCATGTTGCCGCCATCAAATTAAAACTATATTTATGGTGGACACCAGACTATTTGAATAACTGTATCTCCAGAAGACAACAACAACAACAAAAAGGAAGAATAGCACACCTCTTCCACAAAATCCAGAAACTCAAAGGGAAGTTCAGACCAAGACCTGGAAAGATCTATGAGAATACACAGAACTTACTACAAGATCATGAAGAAATAACTGTGCATTGGATGCAATATAAAAGAGATGAAAAAATGAATGACATATGGAATGAAGAACCATATGAAGATGAACTCCAAATTCTAAAAAGCGAGATGGAAGCCAAATATGAGGAATTGAGAAAAATAAATAATCAGAAACAGATGATATTCCAGTTGAACTGCCACAATCAACACAGGTAGAATCAACTCTAGTGCTAACTAATATATGTCAACAAATATGGAAAAGAAAACAGTGGCCAACAGATGAGCCAGCATCCCCATCCACAAAGAAAGGAGACACAAAAGACTGCAGCAACTATAGGAACATAGCATTAATCTCCCAAACAGTCAAAATTATGCAAAAACCTCTCCAAAATGAACTTTAATCACACATAGAAAGAAAAATCCCAGCTGTGCAAGCAGGGTTCAGGAAACGAAGAGGCACCACAGACCTCATTGCAAGCATATGATGGCTAATGGTGCCACAAAGGAATTCCAGGGGGGATCAGCATGTGTTAGTCCTAGGGCTTGTTGCTTTATTAAAATTGGGTTTTGGCTCCAGCTGTACGATATGCCTTGTTTATTAAAAGAAGAGAATGAATCAAGGCCAGTTATCTTCTTGCAGCTGGATGGTACAGGGAGGTGGTGGAATTGCCACCACCCCCCAATGCCAACAGATAAGATGTTCTAACTGAGAACATAAGATGTTACATCTCAGAAACAGCTTGACAGTTGGCCTTGAAACACTTTCTTACCCCTGCCTCACCCTGGCCCCAGAGTCACTGGGCTAGATGACGTGATACTTTTTAGAAGTGTTGTAGAAAAGATATATAATATTGCTGAAACAAAGAACCTTGCCCTGCAGTGGTATGCAACCTTGTGGAGTCACTGTGTATATGGTTCATGCTGACTTGTTTAAAGCTAGAGTGTAGTATGTTTGCTTTCGGATTTTTTAGTTGCACTATGTGTATGTATTCTTTTTTCATTTTGCTTGCTTAAGTAAAACAGCCTTTCTCAAAATCCAGGATTGAGTGGTCATTTCACCTGCCTCAAACCTTGAACCTGCAAACTGCAAGTTTTACCATGTGCCTTATAGACAATAACAAGGCTTTTGACTGCATAGATCATGAAAAACTATGGATGGCTCTTAAGGTCATAGGAGTCCCACCACATCTGATAGTCCTGATCAGATGCTACAATAAGAACATAATGCAGAGAAACAGAATGGTTCCCAGTCAGCAAAGGGTTCAGGCAAGACTGTATTCTATCACCTTATTTGTTCAACATGTATGCAGAAAATATCATAAGAGCAGGTTTAGACACAGAAGAAGGAGAAGTAAAGATAGAGGGAGGTATATCAGCAATCTAAGATATGCGGACAACACCCCACAACTAGGTGGAAATATTACAAACTTGGAAAAATTACTAAGGAAGGTCAAAGATGAAAATACAAAAGCAAGCTTAATGCTGAACATTAAGAAACCAAAAATAATGACCATTGAGCATCTACATGAATTCAACCTAAACAATGAAGAATTCAGAATAATTAAAGAGTTATTGTACCTAGGATCAAACAGTACTCAGAATGGAGATTACAGGCAAAAAGTCAGAATAGGGCTAGGAATGGGAAGGGCAGCCATGAAAGAACTAGACAAGATCCTTAAGTGCAAGCAGATAACACTGAATACTAAAATTAGGATTGTCCAAAGCACACTATTTCCAATCACCATGTATGGATGAAAGAGCTGGACAGTGAAGGAAGCTGATGGAAAGAAAATCAACTTATTAGAGATGTGGTACTGGAGAAAAGTGCTGAAGATATCGTGGAGACTCAAAAAGACCAACATAGGGGTCCTTCAACAGAACAAGCCTGAAATCTTCTTGGAAGCTAACGGTCAGTACAGACAGGTGCTTTGTAGCGCCCTGGGGCAAAAATTAAGGCTAGATAGGGTTGGGTGTCTAGATGCGCCTAGCCCTACTAGCACTGCACGTGCACATGCCCATCCACACGGTGGGTGCCATAGCATACAGATACCTTTCCACAGAAGGGGTGTTGCAGCCCTTATGATGCTGCAAAAAATGAGCCACTGGCCCGGTACATACCTGCGATTTATACCGGACTGGATACAGCCTGTTTCCCTACAGAGGGACGCTGGAGCAGCGAAACTGCCCGGTGTCCCTCCGCCCCAAAAATAATCCAGAAAAACTGAGTTCTTTTTGGGTCGCCAGGCCAATGTCACAAGTGTGCCAATTGCACATTCGTGACACAAGTGACACACAGCGATGGATGTATGCTGTGCGTCACTTACATCAAGATGGCAGCACCCTTGTGGACAGGAGGCTGCCATTAGGCTGCTGCTGTATCGTGCTAGGGTAAGGGACCGTGTGGTTGGTGCACGATTTCTAACCTTAGAGTAGGCGGCGGCACACTGCTTCAGGACAGTCTGTCCTGGGCCTCACTAGTCGGCTCCTTTTGGAGAGCGCATCTGTGCAGCTGCATGAGGATGCTGCTGCACAGATGCACAGCAAGGGGGGCATTTCATTGCCTGTGTGGAAAGGAGAAGGAGGTCCATTCTGCAGATATTAATGATGTTTCTCTTGGGCTGGGGTGGGGTGGGCAAGAAAAGATTACTTAGACCCAGTACAGATGGGCACCTTGTGGCGATATTAGGGCTCAATAGAGATGGCCGTCCACATGCGCCCAGTCCTAGTGACATCACAGGTGTGCGCGCCCGTTCACATGGCAGATGCCACAGCTGCACAGCTGTGACGCTACGTACAGATGCCTCTCGGCAGAAGTGGCATCATAGGACTGCGTTGCAGCCCTTATGACAATGCAAAAAAGGAGCCGCCTAGAGCATTTCACCACCTGTATATACTGGGCCTTTTTAAAGTATACTTGAGTAGTTGATACAGAAACTGGCCATTGACATCAACATGTAGTCATTTTTTGCTAGGTTATGTCCTCAAAGACAGAGCTTATTCTGAAAACCTCTCATTACTGCCTTCAGTGTCACATAGGCCAGACCTGATTTGCTGTGTAATAAAATAAATTGGATCCAGATTAGTCACATCTAACTCAAGTTTTGTAGCTCAGGTACTCTAAGGGAACCATATCCCATTTGATCTTGGAAGCTAAGCAAGGTCAGCCCTGGTTAGTACCTGGATGGAACACTGCCAATGGATACCAGGTGCTGTTGGCTAAATTTCAGAGGAAGGGACTGCCAAAACCACCTCTGAGTATTCCTTGCCTAAAAAAAATCTAGGAAGTTAATGGGGACACCATAGGGGGACAGACAACTTGGCTCTCTCTCACACACACACCTTCAGTTCCATTGATTTCACTGTGTCACCTATAATAAGTATGGATAGATCTGGATCTTAAATGATGGCCCGAGACAGACGAGCGGGAAGCGCCGTCCTCGGGTCAAAATTAGGGTTCGAGAGTGCGTAGCAACCCCACACTCCTGAACCCTAATACAGAGTGGCGGTGCCATCATGGCAGCCTCCAGTCCACACAGAGGCCACCATGATGAAGCAAGCACGGCACCGTGTCCATATGTCAGGGTGCCGCACTTGTGTCACTGATGTGACACAGTGCGCCAATGGCACACTTGCAGCAGCACCCACACACACCCAAAAGAACCCACTTTTAGCAGGTTCTTTTTGGAGCAGAGGGAGCCCATGCGGTTTGGTTACTGTGGGCTCCCTCCAGAGGGAAAATGGTCAGCTCCAGACTGCCCCTTTGGAGCGGTCTCTGTTTCTAGAAGAAGATAGATTTTAAAAGAAAAAGAAGAGCACTGAATGGAACTAAAGCAGGAAACAAAATTTTGGATGAATTTAAAATCTGAATTTTCTTACTGACATTCCAGAGATTCCTAGTTTTCATAGCCTCATTCAACAGTTGGTAAAAGTTACTTTTTAGATTGCAGCTTCCAGAATTCACCAGCTGGCTCTGCTTCACTCTGCACTTCAAAACAAAAACATAACTATGCTAAAACTACATTGGAGCCATCACAATAATCTCCTTAGATATTCCCATTGTAATAGCCAGATTATACAAGATGCAACTTCAGAAATTAAAAGAGTTCATGTGCCAGTGAGCAAATAGCATGGCTTCAGGCCAACAAAACACTTAAGCATGTGCATAAATTTGAGCATCCGTGTAGCCTCATAGAGATCAACAGGGATGACTCAAAGCTCACCAGGAGCTTGTAAAACAATGCCCTTACAGTTACTCTCATATTTAGGCCCTGATCCAGTACAACACTTATCAGATCAATGATGTCAGGTAGTCCAGGGAACTGACTGAAGAGCGATGAGGCTGAGCAATACTAATGATTAGCTGAGTCACACTTTGGAGCAAATAGAACAAGCATGATGTGACAGTAATTACTGATTTAGTAAAAGACCTGCAATTTACCAAAGCAGAAAAAAGTGATGAAGTCCAATGACTGAGTGCATATTGTCTAGGAGACATTGTAAGCATGTCAGATGAAAATGTATATTACATTCTTCCTCAAAAGGAGACCAAATTTGGGGGTTAAGTAATGATAAAGTTGCAAAAGTATGCAGGATGGTGTGTTCGTGTGTTGTTATTTGTTATTGGTTTGTTTTCGTTTTATTATTATTTGATTTGATTTGATTTTGTCTCGACATCTTAGGCATAATTCTTTATTGGCAACCTATATTCTCCATAACAGTCTATCGTGGGGAATATGTGATCCTTCAGCTCCCAACATTCCCGACCATGTACTGGTTGTCTGCCTGCTTTGTTTGTTGAAATTCACTAATACTCTGTATGTTGTACCTGTCTCAGTAATATAATATTTTGTTTCTTCTTTGGTTCTTGTTATAAACACATACAATATGTTGTCTAATTGGCCAACAGTCCAAAAGCATTTTGTGTAACACTCAGTAATCATATTCAAGATAGCCATGTAACACTCAATAAATAAACATACATGGAGTAGCCATGTTGACCATATAGCAAAGTACAATAATATCCAAAATCCACAAAACAGTGATACCTTTTTTCAGACAACCAAAATGCCTAAAAATACATGACACAAGCTTTCAAATCTCCACTGGCTTCTTCATCAGGCAAAGGTGTTGAAACATGACAATGTTAGTGACAGCCCTGTATTTTGTCAAGATGATGTTCTGTGCTGAGATGGTGTGAAGGGATATCTGTGCAGGCAGGTCCCTCCTTCTTCTGGACATTTGGCACTGGGAACAAAGCATCCCAAAGCCCAGGAGATAAAATTTGAATGCTATTAGCAATACAAAAGGAACTTCCTAGAATCATAGAATCATAGAGTTGGAAGAGACCGCAAGGGCCATCAAGTCCAACCCCCTGCCATGCAGGAAATCCAGATCAAAGCATCCCCGACAGATGGCCATCCAGCCTCCGTTTGAAGACCTCCAAGGAAGGAGACTCCACTACACTCCGAGGAAGTGTGTTCCACTGTCGAACAGCCCTTACTGTCAGGAAGTTCCTCCTAATGTTGAGGTGGAATCTCTTTCCCTGCAGCTTGCATCCATTGCTACGGGTCCAAGTCTCTGGAGCAGCAGAAAATAAGCTTGCTCCCTCCTCAATATGACATCCCTTAAATATTTAAACAGGGCTATCATATCACATCTTAACCTTCTTTTCTCCAGGCTAAACATACCCAGCTCCCTAAGGCGTTCCTCTTAGGGCTTGGTTTCCAGACCCTTCACCATTTTGGTTGCCCTCCTCTAGACATGCTCCAGTTTCTCAATGTCCTTTTTGAATTGTGGCACCCAGAACTGGACACAATATTCCAGGTGGGGTCTGACCAAAGCAGAATAGAATGGCACTATTACTTCCCTTGATCTAGACACTATACTTCTATTGATGCAGCCTAAAATCGCATTGGCCTTGTTAGCTGCTGCATCGCACTGTTGACTCATGTTCAACTTGTGGTCTTCTTGGACTCCTAGATCCCTTTCACATGTTGTCTCCTTAAGCCAGGTGTCCCCCATCCTGTATCTGTGCATTTCATTTTTTCGCCCTAAGTGCAGTACCTTACATTTCTCCCTGTTGAAGTTCATTTTGTTAGCTGTGGCCCAGCTTTCTAGTCTATTCAGGTCATTTTGAATTTTGATTCTGTCCTCTGGAGTATTAGCTATTCCTCCTAATTTGGTGTCATCTGCAAATTTGATAAGTATTCCCCCAATTTTTTCCTCCAAGTCATTGATAAAGATGTTGAACAGTCCTGGGCCCAGGACAGATCCCTGTGGGACCCCACTGGTCACTTCTCTCCAGGATGAAAATGTGCCATTGTTGAGCACCCTTTGGGTTCGTCCCATCAACCAATTACAAATCCACGTAACAGTTGCCTCGTCTAGCCCACATTTTACAAGTTTGTTTGCAAGAATGTCATGGGGAACCCTGTCAAAGGCCTTACTGAAATCAAGATATACTACATCCACAGCATTCCCTTCATCTAACAAGCTGGTAATTTTATCAAAAAAAAGAGATCAGGTTTGTCTGGCATGATTTGTTTCTCTGAAACCCATGACTTTTTGTGATTATGGAATTGCCTTCTAGATGTTCACAGACTCTCTGTTTAATGATCCTCTAAGATCTTAGATGCTAATAGAATTCAGATTCCTTTTTGGTGATTTCCCTCCTTTTCCATTTCTTATACATGTCCCTTTAAAAACATAGCTCAGTTGAAAGTTCCTTAGTCATTCATCCTAGTTTCTTTAGATACCTCCCATTTTTTCTCCTCATTGAAACTGTTTGAAGCTGTGCCTTCAATATCTCTCTTTAAAGAAACTCCCATCCTTCCTAAACCCCCTTCTCTTTTAGCATTCCTAATCACCGCATCACACCCAGAAGTTCCCTACATTTACTGAAATCATCTTTCTTAAGTCTAGAATGCATGTCTGACTATGCTTGGCTTCCCCTTTCTGCTGTAAAACAAACTCCAGGAGAAAATGATCATTCCCTCCTAAGGATGCCACCACTTCCACACCTTTAACCAGGTCATCACTGTTGATCAGGATCAGATCTAAAATAGCTGAACCCCTTGTTGCCTTATCCCTCATCCGTTATCCTAAGGTATCTGCAAGGCAAGTTAGGAATTTGTTAGACCTTAAATTTTTAGCAGAGTTTGACTTCCAGCAAATATTAGGATAGTTAAAATGCCCCATTATCACTGTTTTTCACCTTGCTGAGTATGTGTTCATTTGTTCCAAGAAAGCTGATCCATGTCCTTAGTCTTACTTGGGATCTGTAGTAGACTTCCACAATGACATCTCCATTGTTTCTCTTCCCCTTAATTTTTATCCGGATGCTCTCAATTTGGCCTCCAGGATTTAAACCATGGATTTCTCCACAGGTGTAATTATTCTTGACATATAATGCTACTCCTCCTTTCCTGTTTGATCTATTTCTCTGGAACAGGTTACAATCCCCTATTACTACATTCCAATCAAAAGACTTATCCCACCAGGTTTCAGTGATATTTGCTTTGTTGTGTTAGGTGTTCAAGTTCTTCGTGTTTATTTCCCATACTCTGTGTCTCAATACAGAGACATCTAAGACCTGGGTTATTACCCCTAGATACCTATTTAAGTTTTTTCCCCTCCCACTGTTGGGTTCTTGTATTGTTTGCCTGGCTTTTTCCATAACAATTGGACTATTATTTCCACCACTTGATGAACTCCCGCCCGCAAGGATACTGTCTCCTTCCCCCACATAACTCAGTTTAAAGTTGTCCTGGTCAGATTTTTGAGACTCTTGGCAAAAAATGTTCCTGCCAGCTGCTGTGAAGTGCAACCTATTCCTTGCCAGATGTCCATCCACCTGAAAGTGCAAGCCATGGTCCAAGATGACAAATCATTCTTGGTGGCACTATTTCTGAAGCCAGTTGTTCATGTCTGTTATTCTTCTTTCGCTTCCTGAACTGTGCCCTCCAACTGGAAAAAGGTGAAATAACAACCCAGGCATCCAGGTCTTGCAACGTCCAACTCAGAGCCTCAAAATCCCTTATCTGAAGGCTATGTTTTGCACCCATTTACCAAATGTAAGGGGTGATGGTCAGTAGACTTAACAAACCTTGTCAGCCTCTCTATTACATCACATATATTTGCCCCAGGGAGACAGCACACCTCCCGAGAGATCCTGTCAGACCCACAAACCACTGGTTCTGTACCCCTCAGCAGAGAGTCCCCTGCCATCACCACACACCTCTTCTGGTGCTTGGCCAGGGCTATTCCCTATGTTGAATCTACCAAGGTTTGCTCAAATTAATTCTTTAGCTGCAATCTCACAAAATGAATGCTGGGCATTCTACTTCTGTGTGTCACATTCTTCCAGGTGTTTACCTCCTGTGCATGGGAGAAGAGGCCACCAGCCTGCACTTGCTGCAGGTATAGCTACCCACATCCACTGGTAAGAAGACGAACATACCACAACTGTTGTTAGAGAAGGGGCTAAAACAGAACTTTGGTCTGCCCTCTCAAATTTCTCCCACAAAATATCCACACAAATGCCTAGTGACATTGCTTGTTAGCAGAGCTTCTGTTCAATGTTTGTTGAACATATAAGAACAAATGGCCAATTTAAGCCAATGTTAGGATGTGTATTCACACATAAAACTAATTCTTCAGTGAATTTGGTAGATGTTATGATGTTTTCATAATTCTTTGCTCTTAGGTTTCTGACAACTGGCACAGGATCAAACATTTGACAATGAAAATAGTAAATGAATCTAATTTGTTGTAATTTAGAAGTCACTTCACTCTTCTGTAAATATGCTCAAGTTCTTGAGAAAAATACTTTTCCAAAATGTCATCCACTTGCTGAATATTGCATGACAACAAACACAGGGAGACAAACCATGTCAGAGTATTTCAGGTAGATAAAGAAGTGGACTTTGGTTTAGTTGCAAGTATATTATTTTGCTACTCACAGAAATTATTGAGAACAAATATCAAGTGCTTAAATCCCAGGTTGCTATGCCTTCAAAGATCATTGTTAAACCTCATTTTGTCTTCCCGGTTCTCCCAGCCAATCAGAAACTGTTTATTAACTGGAATGTTGCTATGTGGCAAAAGCCACCTACATTTAGGGCATCTTTGGATATCTGTGGATCATCCCTTGTAGCAACAGTTTGCAGCAAATGCCTAATTAAAACCTACTGTTTTTCTTCCTAAATGCTGATGTTCTGTGTTTCAATGAACTCAGCTCTGTGACAGAGCCCAATTCTATTCAGAAATAAGCTCCATGAAGTTCAATCAGACTTACTTCCAAGTAGGTATGTGTTGGATTCTGCTGCCATCTTAGCCACTGTGAAGACACACCCAACTAAAGGTGGTGGCAGGTTTGGGTGTGCAACGCCGGTACCCTGGTGAGATCAAACTCTTTACCCAAAAAAGGCTCTGAAGCTGAATGTAAAGTTCAAAAGGGGGGAAATTTAATTTAAAGGACAAAATAAAGAGTTTTCTCCTCCCCAGCTCTAAACAAAAGGTACTTTACAGTTTCAGCAATCTTCCGGATGTCATCTTTCTGGGTCTGATGTTTGTTTGCTCTCCTCACTCAATGGAGCTGGTGCAGGGTCTTTCAGCTCCTGAATTCTTTATTCACTTGTTGTTGGTAACTAATTTGGCTGAGATCTGGTAACTAAATCGGCTAACTTGGTAACTAAAATGGCTAACGTGTAAGAAATGCCCTTTCCAGCTGCCTGGGCCTGTTTGCCACCAAAAGACAGCTCTCTGCCTGCTCACAGCAAAGTCTGCTCCAAAACTAAAAGCTTCCAGCTACAACAGAGCATGCTGGGAAAGGGCAAACCAAACCTGGAAATAATGCAGGGGAAACCTACAGCTCCTCCCACAAACTACTACAATGAACTTTCCTACACTAAAATAATCTATGGCCTGAACCAATGTGAAAGAAAATGCAGGGGAAATTCAATCAGTCCTGGCAGGACATCACAGCCACACTTACTTGAGAATAAGTGCAACTTAATTCAGCAAGCTTTACTGACAGATAAACATCTTTAAGATAAATAGCTAATGCCCAATGATAGTGAGAAGAAGGGAAGATTAATTGGCACTTGTGAAATGAAAATTCAGACAGTTTGAACAGGCCAAGAGAGAAACTTAATTACAGTACACAGGTAAAATTCTTTGGCAGGCCTTAAAGGTCCTTAGAGTTCTTTTGTCTCCTGGGATTCTTAGGTTTTAAATTTTGTTACTGTCTCCACCAGGCTGCAGTATGTTCTGAGATACAGTCCTTACCCAAGTTTGGCTCCCTTTTGGGAAGGGAATTGAATTCTTACTGGAATTTAGTAATATTTGTGTTTGTTTGCAAATGTACAGTTTAAACATGGGTGGAAGTATAGCTGAAACACTCAAAAAGACAGCTACAATCCATTGTTCCAACATCAGATTTTCTTGGGAGAAAGCCAGCATGCAAAGATATTCACAGATCACTTCACTTCCTCACTTTCAACCAAGCTATAATCGGATCTTTGTTTTCTTCATGGCCTCCAGCAACTGGAGGAAGGGGAAGAGAAAGGCATCCTCTTTTCTCAAAATGACTTTCACCTTGCAGAGGAGACTCGAACTATTTCCTAGTCAATGAAGACCACTTACCTGAAATTTCCCTTATGAAGGAAGGACTTGGCAATGTTGTCCAAATTATTAAAGTGGTCTGTAACTAAGGGCCTAAACAGACAGGCCAAAATAAAGCTGCTTCTGGTACTTTGGAGCTATGCTGTTTAAATGACACACACATCTTAAGAGGCCAGAAGCTGTGCCAAAGCTGTGTTCCAGTCCTTAGGACTGGAGCGTGGCTTTGACACGGCTTCTGGCCTCTTAGAATGCATGCATCATTTAAACAGCATACCTCCAAAGTGACCTGAAGCAGTTTTATTTTAGCCTGTTTGGGCCCTAAGTTGTTTCTGATATATGACAACCCTAAGTCAAATGTATCACAGCAGTTTCTTGGCAAGATTTGTTCAAAGGGGATTTGTGTTTGCCTTCCTCGGAGATTGAGAGAGTGTGACTTGTCCAAGGTCACCCAGTGAATTTCCATAGCTGAGCAAGGATTGAAACCGTGGTCTCCAGAGTCGTAGTCCAATGCTCAAACCATCACAATGCACTGGTTCTCTAGAATTAAACTATTAATATTTAAGCAATGTAAAACACATAACAATTAAAAAATAAAAAGCTGTTAAAATGAGTACAATTAAAACAAAACAGAACCTTCTTAAAAGCTCTGTCTTTAAAAACATTCTATTCTATATATTTTTTTAAAAACCTGTTGGAATAAAATAAGTACCTGGCTGCTGATGGAAAGACAGAGAGCAATGGCCATATTGGCATCTGTGGGAATGGAGTCCCGGAGCATGGGGGCTGCCACCAAGATGGCTCTATCTTGTTTTCCCAGCAATGGTGCCTGTAAACCTGGTGGGACTTAGAAAAGAGTCCCTCCTGAGGATGTCAGGGCTCGGGCAGAGTCATACAGGGAGATACAGTGTCTGAGGATAGCCTGGAATAGCCATACAAGGTTTTTTAAATGAATTTTATTTAATATAAAACAAATCAACAGCATCAAACAAAACCATGCATTTCTTGTTTAGTTAAATCTTCCTTTAAGTCTTATTATGACAATAGCAACATAATGCATTTTCCCTTTCATTCTATTTAATTTCTCTTCATTTTACTTTCAAGTTTATAAACCACTCCTTTATCCATCTATCTTAAACTCCACTTTTTCTCATTCATTTCTTCATCTTCTTTCATAATTTCCTCTTATGAGCCTCTTTCCATTCATCCTTCACTTACTTCAACCTACTATCACTTACTCTCTCTTTCTTCACCTTACTTTCTCCATATTCCATACATATATCTTTCAACATTCTTTTCCATTACATTACAGTCATCCTTCTCAAACTTTAACTTCCCATGTACCTCTGACATTATAAACATTTATAGTGCTCATTATCTATTTTCCTTCTGATTATTTACTTTCAAGTTAGTTTCAAAATCTTAATTATCATTATATGAATTCCCCCCAGCATTTAATTTTTGAGCATTTCCTCCAGATGTGTATCAGTGAATCTTGAGTCCGTTGACATTTCCAACACTTATCTTGTTTTGTCATATATATTTTAAGAAAGTTCTGTTTCAGTTCTTGGGAGCTGGTAAATTTCTCTTTTTTTCTTGCTTCTGGCCAATCTTCTAAATTTATGTTCTCTTCTATATCCTTAGCACATTGTATCATTGTGTCTTGAATTTGATCTTGTTCAAGTTTTCTTTCCAAAAGTAATTTATATATTTTTGATATTTTTTCCTTTCTTTACTAAATATTATTTTATCTAGCTCATTCCTCTGCTCCTCAAATCCTTCTAGTTTTAAGTCTATTTTGAATCTCTCTTTAATGTATAGATAGGGGAACCAGTACAGTATGTAATCTATATTTATGAAGTCCACAATTGATTTTATATCATATCTGTTTTGTCAGTCTTTTCTTATATCTTCATATCTAGCCCATTTCTTATACTGTGTCCATCTTTCTTGGAATACTTCTTGGGCTGAGATCCAAGTTGAAATCTTCATATAGATTTTTTTCTGCCTTAGCCAAATTCTTATGAGTGATTTTAAAAGTCTTTGTGAATTCTTGTCTTTTCATACCAGAGGTATGTGTGCAAGCCATAATGATTATTAAATCCTTCTGTGGTCAATAGTCTCTCATTTTCCAATGTTGCCCCATCTACTATCCATGTTAGTGCACTGGCATTGTAGTATATTTTCAGGTCTGACAAGTTACATCCACCATTTTCTTACTTATCGATAAGTGTCTTCCATCTAATTCTTGGTTTAATAATATTCTATTAACGTTTATCACTCTCCTTATACTGTCTTTCATTTGTCTATTTGGTATTTCATATTGTCTATTCCCGAGGAAATCAGGGCTCAGGCAAACTCATATGGGGAGATAAAGTTTCTGAGAATAGCCTGGATAGCCATACAAGGTCATACAGTTCATAACCAGCACTTTGTACAGTGCCCAGAAACAGACTGGTAGCCAGTGGAACTATTGTCGCAGGAGAGTAATATGGTCTCTGTAATCAGCCCCAATTAACAATTATTTGTACCAGCAGAGGTTTCTCTTCAGCAAACACTCTTCAAAGGCCATCCCACAGAGAATGTATTACATCAGTCCAAACAGGATATAACTAAGGTATCACAATTCCCAGGCATAACTGTACTGGACATTTTTCTGCTGTGATAGTTTTCAGGTTTAATGAAGGCCTGAAGAGCATCTCTTCCCAGTATACATCCACCACCTCCTCCTCCTTCTCCTGGAAGGCAAATTTTGGGGAAAGGGATATCACTCACAAAAGAGGAAGAAAGGTAAACAGCTGCAAGGAAGGTGAGGGAAAGTGGGGAACTGGTACAAAAATATTTGTTATGTGCCAGGTTTATCTGCTCTAGAGAATTTTGTGAGAACCATAATGTTTTTCCAAGAATTCTCTCAAATGGCAAGAAAAAAATGTGTCTTTCTGAACCAAGATGGAAAACTTTCATCCATCTTTCAGCTTCAACAACCTGTTCAACTATATCTCCCTATATACAGACTCTCTCTCTCTCTCTCTCTCTCTCTCTCTCTACACACACACACATATACACAGTGAGAGAGTGAGAGCATTCAAAGAAGGTAATTCCATAGACTCCTAAAGCTGAAAATACAAATATTCTAGACATCTGGACAGAAGCTAACATCAAATGAAAAGATGATTATATGCTGTAGCAACATAAAAATTTCCAACATACACATACATAAACAGAAGCATTGGCTGCTGCTTGCATCACTGACTACAGGGGATAGGTAACAGCTAAAAGGCTTTTTTAAAAAAGAAAAAAACATGCTCTAAGCACAGCCTTAAATAAGTGGTCAAATAAAACACAAACTGGGATCTGGAGTACCCTGGAAATGTTGGCAGATAGGCAGACAGTTCTAAATCAAAGATGATTTAGATTTACTGGAACTAAGGTTTTATAAAATGACTTCATAAAGTTCTGCCAGGCATAAAAGCCTGTGATGTAGTGCATGAAGCTATCTTAAAGGTGGTTTGCTTTATATTTATAGTCACTCTGCTACCACTGGTAGTTTTATACACACACATCCTTTGAATGGTGCCTACAAAGTTAAGTAGGTAGAAATAATATTAATATAAATAATAGTAACACAATGGCCTCCTGATTAATCCAAAGATACCACACTGCTCAGGGAATCAGAAGAAGAAAGCTCTCACTGGTCCTAACATTTTGCCTTGGCAAAAATTATGAAAATGCCCATTTCAGTAGATTTGTACTAATAGGCTTAGTCATCCACCAGTTCATTCTCTACAAGTGCTATATTAATGTTTGGTACCTTCTTCCATATATTTGGAGAATAGCAATGCGTATAATTTTGTAAATGGCTGGAGATAAATTAGCTTAACTACTTTGTTATCCATCTCTATAGGTCATATGCTAATTTAATTGATGATGATTACATTAACTCCTTGGTATTGTGCTTTACACATTACCATTTTTTTTCCATTCAAGGAGGGTGCCTCCCATAGAATCCTTGAGTCGTTATTAAACTTCCCCCTTCTCCAGTTCATGACATCAAATCCAAATCCACTTTATTATAGAAATTATTCCTTCTAAGCTATTGCAGCCCATAAACCCTATGTGACTTTCTTTTCCTTTTCCCCCCTCATCTGTTTTCTTATTATGGATATTAGTGTCATTATTTTTCTATGCTCATCAGAATTTTGGAGCCGCATGCAGCCAAATTACTCAGTACATTAAGAAATTGGAAAAAGGGTCAAAAAGGCTTAATGCAGCCAATATCACTGAGGGTGTCTGGCACATAAGTTAAGTTGGGGTTGTCAAGCATGGGCAGACACTAGCCCTAGCTACATGATGCGGAGTATAGAAAAGTTACTTTTTGGACTACAGTTCCCAGAATTGCCCAGCCAGTACAGCCAATCACACACATTTGATACATGGTGGTAAACTCCAGATACATAGTGGTAAACTCCACCTCTGTTCTCAATACATTCATCAATGTGCTGGCCTGGCTGGTTGATTCTCATTCCACCTCCTTTCTTATTTCATCTGTTGGGACAATGCCTGTGTTCTTTCAGCTTACTGAATATGGAGGAACTTACATAGACCCAGGTCTGACGTCTCTCCTTCTGAGAGGCCTTGCTGCTGAAAGCTTTCAAATCAAGAAATGTCAGTAAAATACAATCTTTGGGCCCTAACAGACAGGCCAAAATAAAGCTGCTTCGCATCACTTTGGAGGTATGCTGTTTAAATGACACATGCATCTTAAGAGGCCCGAAGCTGCACCAAAACTGTGCTCCATTCCTTAGGACTGGAGCATGGCTTTGGTGCAGGTTCCAGCCTCTTAGGACACATGCATCATTTAAACAGCATACTCCAAAGTGACCCAAAGCAGCTTTATTTTGGTCTGTTTGTTCGGGCCCATAGTTAAATACTATCACAGTCAAATACTATAAACTCCCTTATAAAATATTATTTATTACTTTTTTTTATCTAGCCTCTCATCCAGTGAACTCATGCCAACATACTTGGCTTCCCATACTCCAGGCTTTATCCTCACAGACATCTTGTGAGGTAGATCAGCCTGAAAGAAAGTGGCTTGCCCAAGTTCATGATACAGTAAGAATACAACCTAGAGTCTGCCTGCTATAACTTACGGACATGAGCTGTTTAGGATTCCTTGAGCACCATTGTATCCAAATCATATATTCTCTTTCCAAACCTTATCTATATGATGACATCAAGCAGCAGGGCAGTTGCTATGATTAGAGGAGCTAGTTCATTATGGAGTATTTCCTGGGACTGAAATCAGGAAGTCATTATATTTAAGTGTATCAGCATATCAATTATTTCAGAAATGAAAGGTGGTTAACATACACTGGATAAATATAGGAATGAATGCTGATAAGCTGTTGGAAGCATGTGATTTAGCACAGAATTACACAGGAATTAATTTCTTCCTTTCTTGTAATTTAGGCAGAGTATTAGCTAGAAAACAACAACCTATAGTATTTATTATTTCTGGTATGTACAAGTGGCAAAATGAGATTTATTAGCAAATATCTGTTTCAACATATATGCACAATCGAGTAAAATAAAGTGATCAATAATGAATGTTTCAAGAACAGTATAGCTATCTTTGCTTAAAAGCAGACCAGAAAGAAGAGTAAAAGACAAGAGTCATTTCGTTTTTCTACTTTGATATAAAGACTTGACAAGCCCTATTGATCAGGCAAGATTCAGAATCTATGCTTCCAGAGCAGGTCCTGGCAAAAAGCAGGGGAAAGACTTCCATGGATGAAAAAAGAGTTGTAACATAGGAGCTTATTACATCGACTTTAAAACCATCTCAAGCCTCCCGGGCTGCAGCCATGATGAGGGAAGGAGGCAGGGATTATCACATGCTAAATCGCCACCTAATCACCTCCCACCATGAGCCTGGGTCCCAACCGTGCTCCATCAGCACTTTTTAGAAGCCACTTCTGACTTCAAAAAAGTGCTGGTGGAGCACAGCTGGGACCCAACTTGGACCTGGGCAGATGGCGGGCAGTGATTAGATGGTAATTTAGCATGCAATAATCCCCACCTCCATCTTTCATCCCAGCTGCAGCCAGGGAGGCTTGAGATGGTTTTAGAGTCCATGTGATAAACTCCTTAGTCTGAGGGTGACACAGTGATCCTTAGTAGCCTGGAAATGTAGCACACTGCAAAAGAGATAGTTGACAAAATTAAGACAAGGCCAATGGTCAGTCTGGGAGTGAAGGGCAATGGCATCACTAGATGGTGCAGGAGGTAAGGACTGCACCAGATGACATAATTGGGGGGGCGGGGATCACCCCAAAATGAATCTCTGTCCATGTAAAGAGTGAGAAAGGCAGGTAGATAGGGTGGGGGGATAAAGGTGTCTGTCCATGCGATACAGAAAAAGGACTCATGGGATGTTGTCATGATGATGGTGGTGACAATAATGATGATGATGATAACAATGACAACAATATTAACAAGACTACATTTGAGAGAGATATAGGAGTCCTAGTAGACCACAAGTTGAATATGAGTCAACAGTGTGATGTGGCAGCCAAAAGGGCCATTGTAATTTTAGGTTGCATCAATAGAAGTATAGTGTCTAGATCAAGGGAAGTAATAGTGCCACTCTATTCTGCTTTGGTCAGGCCTGACCTGGAAAACTGTACCCAGTTCTGGACACCACAATTCAAAAAGGATTTTGACAAATTGGAGCATGTCTAGAGGAGGACAACCAAAATGGTGAAGGGTCTGGAAACCATATCTTATGATGAAAGACATAGGGAGCTGGGTATGTTTAACCTGGAGAAGAGAAGGTTAAGGAGTTATATGATAGCCCTATTTAAGTATTTGAAGGGGTGTCACATTGAGGATCATAGAATCATAGAATCATAGAGTTGGAAGAGACCACAAGGGCCATCCAGTCCAACCCCCTGCCGTGCAGGAAATCCAAATCAAAGCATCCCCAACAGATGGCCATCTAGCCTCTGCTTAAAGACCTCCAAGGAAGGAGACTCCACTACACTCCGGGGGAGTTTGTTCCACTGTCGAACAGCCCTTACTGTCAGGAAGTTCTTCCTAATGTTGAGGTGGAATCTCTTTTCCTGTAGCTTGCATCCATTGTTCCGGGTCCTGTTCTCTGGAGCAGCAGAAAACAAGCTTGCTCCCTCCTCAATGTGACATCCTTTCAAATATTTAAACAGGGCTATCATATCACCTCTTAACCTTCTCTTCTCCAGGCTAAACATCCCTAGCTCCCTGAGTGGTTCCTCATAGGGCAAGGTTTCCAGACCTTTCACCATTTTAGTCGCCCTCCTCTGGACACGCTCCAGTTTCTCAATGTCCTTTTTGAATTGCGGTGCCCAGAACTGGACACCATATTCCAGGTGGGGCCTGACCAGAG
Organism: Sceloporus undulatus; assembly: GCF_019175285.1. Lineage (NCBI taxonomy): Eukaryota > Metazoa > Chordata > Lepidosauria > Squamata > Phrynosomatidae > Sceloporus > Sceloporus undulatus. The sequence goes on along the minus strand of NC_056524.1, from coordinate 224,517,867 downwards.
CAGAATACAGTGGCACTATTACTTCTCTTGATCTAGACACTATACTTTTATTGATGCAGCCTAGAATTGCATTGGCCTTTTTAGCTGCCGCATCACACTGTTGACTCATGTTCAACTTATGGTCTACTTGGACTCCTAGATCTCTTTCACATGTACTTTCATTCAGCAATGTGTCTCCCATCCTATATCTGTGCATTTCATTTTTCTGCCTTAAGTGCAGTACCTTACATTTCTCTGTGTTGAATTTCATTTTGTTAGCTTTGGCCCAGCTTTCTAGTCTATTCAGATCATTTTGAATGTTGGTCCTGTCCTCTGGAGTATTAACTATTCCTCCTAATTTGGTGTCATCTGCAAATTTGATAAGTGTGCTCCCAATTCTGTCATCCAGGTCACTGATAAAGATGTTGGATAACACTGGGCCCAGGACAGAGCCCTGTGGGACCCCACTGGTCACTTCCCTCCAGGAGGAAAAAGAACCATTGTTGAGCACCCTTTGGGTTCGGCCGGTCAACCAATTACAGATCCATTTAAGAGTTACTTTGTCTAGCCCACATTTTACAAGCTTGTTTGGATGGAGCAGGCTTGTTTTCTGTTGCTCCAGAGATGAGAACACAAATCAATGGATGCAAGCTACAGGAAAAGAAATTCCACCTCAACTTCAGGAGGAACGTCTTGATGGTAAGAGTTGTTAGACAGTGGAACACACTTCCTTGGAGTGTGGTGGAGTCTCCTTCCTCGGAAGTCTTTAAGCAGAGTCTGGATAGCCATCTGTCAGGGATGCTTTGATGCATGGCAGGGGGGTTGGACTGGATGGCCCTTGTGGTCTCTTCCAACTCTATGATTCTATGATTCCTCACAAGTAATCCGCACCACAGAGTGACTGTGGAGGGGTAGAGTCTCCTGGGTTTGGTGTGGTGATGATGTTGGTGGCAGCTTTCCTGTTGGGGGCTCTGCCATGGACCAAGGAGGTCTGGCATGGTTGGGGTGACAGCGGCAGCAGCAACTTCTCCAGCTTCTTGGTGCATCCTCCGTTCATGCCTGGGCGGGCATCAAGCAAGCAAGTGAAGAAAGGAGGCAGAAAGCCAAAACCAGGAGGAAGCAGTGCTGATAACCTGGAGCCACCACTGCTATCCCAGCCAGGCCAGAACCCTCAGGTCCATGTCAGATAGATAGATAGATAGATAGATAGATAGATAGATAGATAGATATTTCATTTGTATGCCACCTTTCTCCCTGAAGGAAACCAATGAACAAAAGAGGAAGGTGGGTATTTGGGCTTGAAGAAAGAGAAAAAAAGGAAGGTAGCCATCACTGCTGCCACCATGGCCAAGAGGCAAAGGAGGTGACAGCAGCATTGCCCCACAGACAGGGATGGGGCTCAGGGCCAGGCTCAGAGATGGTTTGGTAGGAGGAAATAAGTGAGGTTTTCTCTTTAGGGTATGTTGTGGGGCGGGGAGGGTTATGTCACTTGTGATGCAAAAATCTGTGTGAACAGAAGGAAGGGGTGCATGTAGTAATGATATAAACCACCCCCTAGACTCTTTCATTTTCCCTCACTCACAAAACACACAGTCTGGTAGATCTCCCTTTTGTTTTCACCTCACATACAGTACTTGCACCCCACAAATGTGGGCTTTCAGGTAACACACGTCTTCCTGTAGTGTAGTCATATACAAATTCAGTTCTTCTCAAATGTGCTGGCTTTGCATTAGGCATAGGTCTTGTGTTATATGAACCATATCTCAGGGTCAGGCACTGGGAGGTGAATAAGCAGGTTCAAAGGGGTTATTTGGTGGCGGGAGAACTAGTAGTGAGTGTGTTAGTGGATATTTGGAAGGCAGATTTTTGTGAGTGTTTTTTGCAGTGCAAGAGAAATGAGGTGAGAAAAGTGTTATCTGTGTGTGCTGAGAGGGGGAAAGGCAGTTAGAGGAAATTGATAAAACTGTGTGCTTGTGCAAAATAGAATGGCTTGGGTGTTATTGTAAGAGTGAGATCAATACATCTGCTTCAGCCTTTGTTGCACTTGGACACTGCACACGCTGAAGCTCATAACCATGCCCTACGAGGACCGACTTAGGGAGCTAGGGATGTTTAGCCTGGAGAAGAGAAGGTTAAGAGATGATATGATAGCCCTGTTTTAATACTTGAAGGGATGTCACATTGGGGAGGGAGCAAGGTTGTTTTCTGCTGCTCCAGAGACTAGAACATGGAGCAATGGATGCAAGCTGCAGGAAAAGAGATTCCACCTCAACATTAGGAGGAACTTCCTGACAGTAAGGGCTGTTCAACAGTGGAACACACTCCCTCGGAGTGTAGTGGAGTCTCCTTCCCTGGAGGTCTTTAAACAGAGGCTGGATGGCCATCTGTCAGGGATGCTTTGATTGAGATTTTCTGCATGGCAGGGGTTGGAGTGGATGGCCTTGTGGTCTCTTCCAACTCTACAATTCTATGATTCTATAATTCTAATATATCTACAAATCTAAAACTCTATGCTAATTTAGTTTTTGAACCTTCTAATTCACATGCTCTCTGGCCCTGAGTTGTAGAATGTGTAAGTGAGGGGAGGAAGCAGGAAAAGCAATTGAACCTCTTAGAGGCATGTAGGAAGGGGAGAGTAACTCTGGTGGTGACCTCTTTTACACACACATGCACATACACTCACGTTGTTATCCTTGTAGCAAGTGGTGTTTCATTGCATTTATGAATATATTTTCATTTGCTTTTCTTCTACAATTTCTAATAATAATAATAATAATACAGTTTATTTATAGACCGCTTTTCCAAAATAGATCAAAGCGGTGTACAACAGAACAAAACAAATCAATTCAAAATAAAACATAACATATTACAGTCATAATCAGATGATAAAACTACTAAAATTACAATTAAAAACTATTAAAACCATACAACTATTAAAACTCAATACAAACTAGCTGGATAAACAACGGTGCATATCGAGGGAAAACAATATCAGGATACATGGGGGAAAGCTTGTTGAAAAAGAAAAGTCTTGAGTTTTTTTCTAAAAAGGTCTAGGGAGGTGACAGAACGGAGCTCGTCGGGGAGGGTGTTCCAAATCTGCGGGGCTGAGATGGAGAATGCCCTTTGTGAGGTCGATGTATATCTCGTCTTCGAGACCCTCAACAAATGCTTCCCGACCGACCTGAGAGTGCGGGGCGGATTGTACGGGGAGAGGCAATCCTCCAAGTACCCTGGGCCCAAGCCATTTAGGGCTTTATAGGTAATAACCAACACCTTGTATTGTGCTCGGAAGCGAATGGGCAGCCAGTGTAGATCTTGCAGAATAGGTGTTATATGGTTAGCCCTGGAACATCCAGTGACCAGCCTTGCTGCCATATTCTGTACTAATTGAAGCTTCCGGGTTTGGTACAAGGGTTGCCCCATGTAGAGAGCATTACAGAAATCCAATCGAGAGGTTACCAGAGCATGTACCTCCATTTCAAGGTCCCTCTGACCTACGTAGGGTCACAGATGGCGTACCAGCCGAAGCTGATAACAGGTGCTTCTGACCGTCGCATCCACCTGAGAAGTCAGGTGGAGCGATGAGTCCAAAAGCACCCCCAGACTGCAAACTGAGTCCTTCAGGGGGAGCATGACCCCATTCAGGACAGGTGGACAAATTTCCTTTCCTGGGCCAGGGGAACCTATCACAAGTACTTCCGTTTTCTCTGGATTCAGACTGAGTCTGTTTTCCCTCATCCAGCCCATTACCAACTCCAAGCAGGCATTTAGAGGAGAGATGCCATCCCTAGTCACTGCATCAGTCGGAGACACAGAGAAGCATATTTGGGTGTTATCAGCATACTGATAACACCGCGCCCCGTGTCTCCGGATGATCTCTCCCAGCGGTTTCATGTAAATGTTAAATAGCATGGGGGACAGAATAGCTCCTTGAGGGACACCAGATGTAAGCGACCTCTTATCAGAGCAAACGTCCCCCAGCTGCACCATCTGGAATCTACCCGAGAGGTAGGAACGGAACCACTGGAGCGCAGTGCCCCTGATACCTAACTCCCTCAGGCGTTCCAGAAGGATACCATGGTTGATGGTATCGAAAGCCGCTGAGATGTCCAAAAGCACTAACAGGGACACGCTTCCCCTGTCCATGCCCAGATGGAGATCATCGACTAAGGCAACCATGGCAGTCTCAACTCCATTGCCCGCCCAGAAGCCTGTTTTAAATGCGTCTAGAAAATCTGTTTCATCCAAGATCCCTTGAAGCTGGAAAGCAACTGCTCTCTCAATCACCTTCCCCAAAAAAGGTAGCAGCGAAACTGGCCGATAATTATTCCGAATTATGGGGTCTAGGGAGGACTTTTTTAGCAGTGGTTTTACTACTGCAGAATTTAGGCTAGATGGAAAGCGCCCTTCCCCGAAAGATGAATTAATTATGCGGCGTAACATCGCAGTTACCGCCGTCCCGTCCCCCCGAGCTGCCAGCCATGAAGTGCAGGGATCGAGGGAGCATGTTGTCTTCCTAACACTTCGAAGAATCTTGTCCACTTCCTCAGTACTCACAGACTCAAAATGATCCAGTTTTTTTTTTAATTTTATTAGGTTAAAATAAAAATAGAAAAAAAAAAACAAACGGAGATACAAATATACATAAATACATACATCCAACCTACATCCAAATATATCTCTTCCCCTTACAAACTATTTCACCCTACTCTAGACAAACATAACACTAAACAAAGACAAACAAATGACTTCCTTCCTACCAGTATGATTTGAAATGTTAGTATTTGGCAATCCATTAACAATTCCTTACCTCAAATGTTTCTTACATATCAAATATACCTATTAACGTACATTGTACTAATATACTAATATACACAAAGTTTCATGCCACTTATCAATAGAGATTGGCTGAATATTCTATTTTCCGTTACAAGCAAATACTGTAATAAGTTTTAATGTAGACTTAAAGTCGCCTCTTTGCCCCATTTTTTTTCAAAGAAAATTATTAACTTTTTCCAATTATCTAGTGTTTTTTCCCCGCATTCGTTTTTCATTGACTGGGTCAAGATATCCATACCTATACCCTCATATAGTTTTAATAACCATTCTTCGTAGGAAGGAGTTAACTCACTCTTCCATAGTTGGGCATAGCAGATTCTCGCTAGGGAGACCATATAAAATACCGCTTTTTCATCTTCCTTCTTAATTTCATCGTCCATCATCCCTAATAAGAATAGCTCAGGTCTTAAAGTTAGATTTATTCCTAATATATGATTAATTGAATTGTTGATCATTTTCCAAAACAGTTTTGCGTTGCTGCATTTCCACCAACAGTGAAAGAAAAAAAAATGATCCAGTTTAATGGAGTCCACGGACGCTCTGGATGCCTCTCTTCTAGGTTCTGACAAAATACTAGCGTCGAGATCAGCCCTTAGCCGAGAGATTTTATCCACGAAGAAGTTGTTAAACTTGTCACTGCAGGCTTTCGAGGGTTCGAGGAGGGAGACAACTGGGTAAGCTCCCTCACTACCCTGAACAGCTCTGCCGGACACGACTCCGCGAACGCAATACATGCAGCATAAAACGAATGTTTTGCCGCACTTATTGCCACTCCGTAGGCCTTCAAAAAGGACTCTAGGAGTGCCTTGTCGGCTAAGTGCTGGTGTCTTCGCCAGTTGCGCTCTACATTACGTAGGCCATTATTGATTATACAAACCTAATCCATTAATGTATCTCATGTAACGGTAAATTTTAATGTGAAAATTAGTATAATTTTATGTAGTTCTTAAACACTTTTACTTTGCATTCTATTATTTTCTTACTAAATTTTCACTTTAACCACATGAATTTATGTAAATATAAATATGTTTAGGTTGTGTGCATGATATTGTTATTTATATGTGTACAGTCAGCTGTCTGTATTCACAAATTCTGCATCCATGGACTCAGCCATCCATGACTTGAAAATATTCCACCCCCCCCCCCAAAAGTTCCAAAAACCAAACTTTGATTTTAACATTTTATATAAGGGATATCATTTTACTGTGCCATTGTATATTATGGGACTTGAGCATCCATGGATTTTGGGGTTTTGGAACCAAACTCCAGTGGATTTCAAGGGCCTACTATAATTTTAATTTAGCTAGTTGTTTATGTCACTGCTATTGCCATTACATACAGTTGTCATTATAATACATACAAAAATTACCATTTACAAGTAACATTAGTACAAAAAACATTTTAAAGAATTTTGTATGGTCTGGTATGAGTGGAGGTCCATGCGGGAGGCATCATGAATTACCACACTGGGTGAAACCAATGCTTGTGATGCCACTGGTGAGTGAACTCTATATTCTCACTGCAAAGTGATAAGCGCTGTCAGTGGTGACAGTGTTGAGCATATGTTTGGGAGGGATATCCCACCATTCAGCAACTCTTTGCTGTCTCTGGATCAGGGCCCTTGTTGGATTTGTATGAATTTGAAATGTGCATCTTAGGATTTTCAAATAAGCAAGAAAGCATCTGTAATTTATAACTTAAAACCAGAATCCTGTATCAGCTTATACTTAACAAGCAGGCTGTGCAGATCAACCCTAAGGAGAAGCCTCCAGGTGCACCGGATCAGGGTTGTGGCAGCTGCACACCACAACCCCGATCTGCCAATTCCAGAGTGCAAAAAGAAACCGCAAAAAGTGGCTCCTTTTTGTGCCCTAGAAAGGGTGTGATAGCCACAGCGCTGTGGCTTTAAGGCACTCCTTTGGCACTGAGTTGTGTGGACACAGCGCCAGAGGAGTGCCATGACACCGTGTGCCGTGTGGAGCAGTGCATGCATCAAGCCACCCAAGAGGCGGAGTCGGGATGTGGATGCCATGCCCCCAGGCTGCCCTTAATGGCCAGTGTGCACAACCCCTAAGTAATATCTCCTGACCCAACAGCCACCCAACATAATTCAACTGTGCTCTAATCATTAGCAAAATGGCCCTTCTTCTCTACATGCAGCTGTAACCGTAACTGTTTTGTATTCACGCTCACCACTTCATGATGATTTTTGCACCATTGCCATGATCATAATTTGCTCCCCCAAGTTTGGGGGAGATCAGGCCAGGAGAAGTTACACACACACACACACACACACTGTCTCCTCTCACCCCCTCTCCCAACAAAAAAGTTGCTTTAGGCAGCTGTTACATAAAAATGTATGGGTATTTTTTGCCATTTTATTTTCTGCTTCTGTGTTATCTGATTCCAACTGTTTTCCATAACTGAAATTTTAAATGTCAGAAAAAGAAGGTAAGTCAGTGAAAACTCATTTTTCCCACAACTTGAAAATTCAAGAAAACCTCACTAATAATTCTAATCACTTTCCAATCCTGCCTGAGTTTATTATATAAAACTTTCACCTTCCTGGTTTGTGAGTGGGTGAAGAGGCTCATAAGTCAATGACAAGCTTGTGTGATGCAGTGTGTGGGTAGGATTTACGCAATTTTAAAATCTACATATGGATCAGGGATTTAAGAGGAAATGCCTCCCTTGTTAAGCTATAAGATATGGCTTATGTAGAATACCTTAAACAGTCTGAAAAATGAGAAGAGGAAAAATTGTATTAAACATTGCCAAACCAGTAGGAACTCTGTCTCAGCCACCAGTACAATTGTGCCTATGTAAATCTAGGTATGTATGAGTAACTCCATAGTCTGGACTGACCTGCTAAATTTTGAAGGTAAATAATTACAGTTGACCATTGAGTGGAAAGCATAATGGATGTCACAGATGTCACAGTTTCCAAGAATTTCCAAAAATTCTATTTTTAAACGTTATTAAATGTTACTGAAATCTCAAGAGATATATGGAATTCAGAGACCCACCTATTCGCCTTCTTCCAGTAAAGTTGGGTTTTTATTTTAAAAAATTCAGACAGGTTCTTCAAAGATTTGTACATAATTGGATTCAGGGTTCCACCAAAAAAAAGAAAAGAAAAAAACCCCTCAGCATTGAAATCAAAATGCAGCCTCTGCAGTCTTGGAGACTATTCTTATATATAAGCTTGCAGTAAATCATACGTAACCTGCACTTTGCCACTGAAAGATTCATATTCATACACAAATCATGTAAGAGAGACTGGCGGATGGCTCCTAGTCCCTAATGCACAGAGGAAGGTAAAGCCAGTGGTATCAATTGATCACATCATAAAAAGACAGCAGTATCCATAAGCCTGTATATTCTGAGAGATGGTCTCAAGACTGGCATTTGTTGGCATCCAGGTAATGCTGAAGCTTCTGCAAACTTCTATCTAGTTATGTTATGGGTGCCTGGGTGCACTGTCAGAGAAGCTGAACTTGAAAAAGTTGCTTTTTAGGCTACAGCTTCCTCTTATCATTAGCCATTATGGTAGGGTACATGCTAGATGGGAATCTGGTAGTTTTTGCCCAAAGAAGTAATTATTCTGAGAGCTGAAAATAAGCATATCATGGCCTTTAGAAATTGTACCATAACTGAGGTAGGAATAATCTTTGCCTTGCATTCTAAACAAGTGAGTAATTAATACTGAAGAATCTATGTTCGAGGATGTAAAATTGTGCATCCTTTCAGATGGTGTTGGATTGTAACTCCCAACATTCCTCACCATTAACTATTCCATCTGGAAGTTGCAGCCTGATGATATATGGCTTGGGTCCAGGCTATTTGAAGGACCATATCTCTCTGGTCCTTCCAGAGTATTGAGATCATCGGGAGAGGCCCTTCTCTTTGTTTCACCATGTTTGGTGGGAACAAGAGACAGGGCCTTCTCAGTGGCTTCTCCCAAGCTTTGGAACTCCCTCCCTAGGGAGGCCAGGATGGCACCATCCCTGCTGTCCTTCCAGCAGCAGATAAAGACATTCTCATGCCAGCAGGTCTTGACAAACTGATAAGAACTAGGTTTTTAATGTTGTGCAATATAAATTTTAATGGTTTATATTTTAACATGTTATATTTTAATTTATAACAATTTTAAAGCTTAAAATTGTTAAACCGTTTTTTAAATTTTATGTTTATATATTTTTATTATATATATTTATGTATATTTATATTATCCGAAGGGAGAAGCGGGAAATTCAAATAAATTTTATTATTATTATTTATTATTATTTTAATATTGTTGTCCTGTTTTTAAATTGTATTGTTTTATACTTATTGTTCTCCACCTTGAGTCCCTATACTGGGAGAAAGGCGGGATATAAGAAAATAAAATAAGAATAGTAAGAATAATAAGCATATTAAGCTGGATACCAGATCCTGATATAAAACAAGGCAAAGTGAGTTGATTATGAGAAGGGAGCCTCTCAAATGAAAGATGGGGGAATAAGCTGAAACAAGGTGCTTTGAAATGTATTTTCATTAAGACTGCCACATTTAGTAATGTAGAGTAATCAGTTTAAACAATTATGGACAGTAGAATTCTGTGATTAATTGGACAGAAGATTTTATTTAATTTTTTGAATTATTTTAAGAAAAGTATTTACAATAACTGCAGATGAACATATCATTACAGATGGCAAATTTCAAACTGACCGAGAAGGGGGAATGCTCCTTTTTAAAGGATGCCTGCTTTAAAACATGTGTGCATGGTCTAAAAACAAACTATGCTCTTTTTTCTTTATATCTATTTTGTTATAAGTAAAATTAGGCAAATATTGGTAGAAGTGACTAAAGCCAAGTGTCACTTCTGTGCTTGGGTGACAGGCCTAGACTTCAACTTTGAGAGCCAGCATGGTATAGTGATTTGAATGTTGGAGTATAACTGGAGATCAGGTTTTGCTTCCCCGCTAGGCCATGGAAACCCACTGAGTGATTTTGGGCAAATCACACATCCTCAGGCCAGAAAACTCCACAACAGGAACAGCATAAATTGAAAATGCCTTGAAGGCATGCATACAACCACAAACAAACATTTTGGTTGGGTTTTGCATGTACTGTATTTCAAAGGAAGTAGGAATACCTAGTGTACTGGAAGTACTACATTTGGATTAAGTAGTCCAGTCTTCATTAACTGATCTGTTTGGAAAAGGGCATTACTTCTGATGTCTGCCTGTCACTGAAGGTAATGTACTTTGAGATCATAGTACCAGGTATATCCACTATCCTGCCAGGTTTTTGTTAGCCTGGAAAAAATATTTGCTACCTTTATTCCTCCATTTTTTATAAATATTTCTGCCCATAGCTTTCAGTGGAAGGAAAATTCTTCACACTAGTTCCCAAAACTGGTGAAATGTAATGTTTCTCCTGTGGTGAGGAATGGAGTGTGATTCGAGCTGGGAGTCTGGTAGTTGGCAGATGGTTGGAGGCTTGTGTGTGGTTGAAGACACCAGCATGGTGTGCTCCAGATCCTCCTCCTTTTCCCCTTCTCTGACATCACAGCTCAGATGACAGAGGAGTAAGAGAAAGAGTCTATTATGTTTACAGTTGATTCATTCCTTGAACCATGCCAGGTTTGTTATAATGTCCCAAATTTAGGTATAAATAATTAACCTCAGCTTTTCTATTGTGTGTCTGGGAAGGCTATAACAGTTGGCCTGTGGCCCTTGACAGGGGAGGAATTATGAAACAATAAAGCCTGTATCCTTTAACTATCTAAAGGACATACATTGTTAGACTTTTGAGAACTCCAGGCCTCTAAACAGACCACACAGATCTATCCTTGGGGCCAAGGGCCAGAGCATTCTGTCTCTCTGAGGGAGCAGATATGATATTTCCTATGACCACTAAAACACTGTCCCATGATTGCTAATTATTGTTACAGATACCTGACAAAAGATGTTTGTACAAGTGTTCTGTGATGTCCTTTGTGATTAACACAGATCCTTCTCTTTCATTACTGAAGCTATCCCAGAATTCCTCAATTAAAGTCTAAAAAGCTTTTTAGCACATACCTGTGCTGCCTGAAATGTATATGTACAGCAAGCCTGTGTGTGGACATTAGAACAGCATCCTGAAAAGTATAGTAGGTATTATAGTTGTACAGTGAAATGAATGCAGGTTTGAAGAAAAGAAGCTCAATCTGGAAAACAGGTTAACAAAACAAGACCCTGGTGCACAGATATTTGGTGGTAATGCTAAGAGACATTTATAGCTGATAGTGGAAGACAAAATCATCTCTGACTCTGCAGTGCTCTGCAAAGGTCAATGCAATTTTAGGCCACAGAAGGAAAGGCATCCCATCATGAAAATAGGTAGCAGATAGCCTCTTCCCATTGAACTCTAGCAAAACTCTATTCCCTTATGAGCATATCAATATCAGAGAAATGAAGACAAATTGAAGGAAGCTAAGGGAACAGAATAGCAATTAAGTGGCTAGAAGGATATCTATGAAGGAAGAAAAAGAGGTTAAAATGTATAGCATATCTGAGAGTTGAGACTTCTACAGATATCTTATGGCTGTAATTTTCAGGGAAGGGATGAATGGCTTAATAGCATATTATTATTGACAGACAGCCAGTGTGGTGTAGTGCTTTGAGCATTGGAATATGACTCTAGAGATCAGGATTCAATTCCCCACTCAAGCATAAAACCTCACTAGGTGACTTTGGGCAAGTCACACTCTCTCAGCCTCAGACAATGGCAAAGGTAAACCCCCTCTGAAGAAACTTGATGCCTGCTATATTCAAGTCTGAGGCACACTCAAACTGTTCAGACAAGCAAACAACAATATCACCTTTTGCAAACACTCACTGGTAAGTCATCAAACTTAAATAGACACATGATCAGAGTGACCAATCAGATCACCAAGCAAGAGTTGCAGAAACATTTTTAAATAATTAAATCACAGAAACAAATATATAGCTCCACTTTCTCCTGTATGAGAGCCTCATGCCCACATCTTGCTGGCAAAATGGGAAAAATCATGCCAGCCCAGATATAGGTTTGTCTTAAGGATTACTGAGTTAAAGTAGGAGATGTGGTTTGTATACTTAAAAACACTCTCAAAATACAGGTTGAATGTCCCTTACCTGGAATTCTGAAATCTGAAACACTCCAAAAACTAAACCTTTTTCGTGAGTGGGTGAGATAGTGACACCTAAGCTTTCTCAGGGTCCAATGCATACAAACATGGGCGGGATACAGACCGCCCAAAAAGGGTGATCTGCCCACACCTTGTTTTGCTGCGCGGATCCCTCCGCAGCAAAAAGAACCCACAAAAAGCAGGTTCTTCTTGCAGCGCCATAAAGACATCGCAATGCACCAATGGCGCACTCGTGACATCCTTATGTGGGCGTGACATGCGGACACTAAGCGTCCGTCACGTCAAAATGGCGGCGCCCATGTGTATAGGGCGCCACCATTTTAACACCCTTGTCACGTGCTAGGAGTGAGGCTAATATGGGCGGTGTGCCCTCGGTCAACCCCTAGCACGTGACAAGGGCGCTGCAAAGGCCCGTCTGGAGAGGCCTTTGTTTTCTGCATGAAATTATTTAAAAATATTGTATAAAATTAGCGTCAGGCTATGTGTATAGGTGTATATGAAACCTTTCTTCCTTTGACATTCTGTCCTTTTGGACCCAAATTGGATATGATGTTTAAAAAAAAGTCTTCTTTATCTGTGGCATTAAAAGAACACACATACTAGAGTGAATGCAAGTGAGAGGAGCTGAACTCTTCCCCTTCCTTACTTCTTGTTACTTCCAACACTTTTCTTCTTCAGCCCAGCTAACATTCAGTATTAGCTCTGAACTAGGAAATAAAGAAGATTGCACACAGAAAGAGGAATTGTCACCTTTTGTCATGAACTGTTAGAGCATTTATATTTTCCATCTGCATGTACATCTAAATGCTCCATGTGTCTATTCTAGATCTTATTCCAAATCCATTGAATACACAGACATTACAGGAGTTCCAGTTCAAATACATATGACTGTAAGTTGGTTTCTAAAACAGATCTGTAACAACCTTGTTACTGTATGTCTAGTGTTTGGGAGGACATGCAGGAAAGAGATTAGTGGACCTTCATGGTGAATTTGCTGTAGGTGAATTTAATAGTAGGATGGAAAGAGTTGATGTAGTGGGTAAAAGGTTCCAACTTTTCTCTACCTCTGGTGCATATCATGAAGATGTCATCAAAGTATCTCCAGCATTCAAATAGCTTATATTAGGATTCCCTGGGGATTATTCCCTCTAGTTCTCTCATAAATTAATTAGCATATGATGGAGCCATGTGTATGCACGTTGGTATGCCTTCTTTTTTAAAGTAATGTTTGTAAAGTACATGAGGGAGGGAGGGAGAGATTGAAAGAGAGAGTTTTGAACAAATAAATCAGATTCATTCAATTTTGTTTTCCTTACTTTCTTCTACAAATTTGAACCCAAGTCCAGGAAAAAGAAAATGTCCAGGAACAAATGATGATGCAGAAGGGTGAAGAGATACCTTTTGTGTTTAATAAATGCTTGAAACTGCCTTTTGTGTGAATTGAACTATGGACAAACGAGAGGTGAGAGGTTTGGCACTACCTTAAGTTTACTTTGGCAACAAGGTTTTTTTGTCTCCTTCCTTTGACATTGCTGTAGTTATCACTTCTGAAGTCTCCATTCCCCCCCCCCTTTTTTTGTTTTTTTGTTTTTTGTTTTACTTGAAATGGAACCCAGCTTAAGCAGAGGAGGGGGAAAGAGCGCTGATATTGATGGCTGCATTTCTGAAAGAAACAAATGTTAGCTATTTTGGCTTGTTTCCATTTGACAAACAATAGTGTGTCCCTTAGCTTTCTCCAACATTTTAAAGAATTGCTTTGGCTACAACTGCTGGGATTTTTCTACAATATGTTTTGAGCTTAGAATTTTAATCATCATTTTGAACTACACAGTTATTTTTAAAGGAACCTGTATTAATTAAAAGATCTAAAGAACAACTTCTCTGACTGTGCTCCATAACTCTCATTTATTTTAATGTGACTTGTATAAAAAGGATCATTGGAACTACTGACTCATCGTGACTCAGATGCATCACCTTTTATTTAGTCCCTGGCCAGTGTAAGTTTCTACGTGGATAACTGTAATAATGGATATATTATTGGTATATTATTGAATGGATTAGACAGCAGAACTGGATTCAGATCATTTCTCTACTACAGTGAGGTGGCTTGGGTTGCTTTGGCCTGTTACAGACGGGCATAAAAGTATGTGCGCAGCATGTACTAGGGTTACAAAGGGGCGTCCCTTCCGGACGCCCCCAACCCTAGTACGTGCTCAGCACGTACAAAATAGCAGCTCCCGTTCCACACGGGGGCCGGCATTACGATGTTACAACCGCACCACCTCTAAACGGGACAGCGTGGTTGTGACGTAGTGGGGCCGTGCGAGGGCGTCTAGAGCGCCCTTTCTGCAGCCCCAGAAGGAGCTCCGTTTTAGAGCTCCTTCCAGCTTTGCATTGCTGGGCGCAGCCTTTACATGGCTGCGCCCAGCAACGCAGAGGAGAAAGGGGCCGAGCGGCCCCTTTCTCCTCCTCCCCGCCATCGCTGGGTGTCCTTGGGGCTTGAAGCCCCAAGGACACCCCTTTCCAGGCCGCAGGGAAGTGGCCTTTTGCCACTTCCCCACGGCCTGGAAAGCGGTGGATCAGGGCCTTGGAGGCTGCTGGTCTGGCAGCTGAGGCCCTGATACAGCAGGGAAAGGGGCGGGTGCAGGCTGCCCCAAACGGGTAGTCTGTAACCCGCCTATGTTTAATCTACCACACAGAGTTGTTGTCAGGATAGAAATTAAGTTCTCGGAGTAAGAAAAGGTGGATATAAATATAATAAACAACAATGCACTCTTTTTAGTTACACGTATAACCTACTTTTCTTCAAATGAGTTCAAAGAAGCATATACGGTTATCCTCCTCCCTACCTTGTCCACCCAACAGCTCTATGAAGTAGTCCAGGCTAAGAGAAAGAGTGACTGTTTCAAGATCATCCACCAAATTTCATACCTCAATTATGACTGAAATTTGGCTGTCCTAAGTCACCAATTCATTGCTAATACATTTTTCATCCAACCAGAAAAAAGGTTGTACACATGGACATCACCAGATGGCCAACACAAAAACCAAATACATTATATAACTGGAAGCAAAAGATGGCAAAAATCCATACTGGTGGCCAAGACAAGACAAGGTGCTGATTTTGGTACAGATCATGAATTACTCATATCAAAAATAAGAGTAGAACTGAAGAAGAAAACAAAATCAATCATAACCACCAAATTCATCGACAATGTAAGGAACAGATTTGCACTACTACGCATAAGTGACTGAGCCAAGGACATAATAAATGAAGAATTCAGCTAGACACTTTCAATGGGCAAAAAGAAGTAAAAGAAACCATGGATGACAGATAAAATGTTACAAGCAATAAAGGAAGAAGAGAATTAAAACAAAAAGGACATAGGAACAATCTAAGGACCATGAATGCAACAATACAACAGCTAATGTGTAAAGATAAACTACTACAATGAGCAGTGAGAGAAACAGAAGACACAACAAAAAGGGGAGAACAAGAGACCTATTACACAAGATCAGGGAAATCAAAGGAAAATTCAAACCAAGGACTGGGGCACTCTATGAAAATAAAAATAACACAATTCAGGACCAGGAAGGAATAAAGACAATGGATGCAATACACAGAAGAGCTATATAAAAGAGATGACAGAATTAAGGACACATGGAATGAAGAGCCATAGGAAGTTGAACCCCAAATGAGGTAGAGGCTGCAATAAGAGAAATGGCGAAAAACACATCACCAGCAACAGATGATATTCCAATTGAGCTGCTACAATTCACATTGGCAGAGTTAACTATAGTGCTAACTAACATATGTCAACAGATATAGAAAACAAAATGATGGCTGACAGACTGGAAATGATCGATATACATCCCCATCCACAAAAAGGGAGACACAAAAGTTTGCAGCAACTATAAAACCATAGCATTAATATCCCATGCAAGCAAAATTGTGCTCAAAATTATACAACATAGACTCCAACCATACATGGAGAGAGAAATCTCAGAGGTCCAAGTGGGGTTCAGGAAAGGAAGAGGCACTAGAGCCCACATTGCAAACATACAATACATAATGGAATGCACCAGGGAACACCAAAAGAAAATCAGCATGTGT
Source organism: Sceloporus undulatus (assembly GCF_019175285.1). Lineage (NCBI taxonomy): Eukaryota > Metazoa > Chordata > Lepidosauria > Squamata > Phrynosomatidae > Sceloporus > Sceloporus undulatus. Next base: position 224,501,773 of record NC_056524.1, on the reverse strand, counting down.
TTTATAGACTAAAAAAATAAAAAATAAAATAAAATAAAATAAAACTTTTATTTATATCCCGCTTTTCTGTGACAAGACAATCAAAGCGGCTTACAACACGTTAAAATCCACATTTACAAATTTATGTCCCAAATTCCCCCCCTTAAAACAGGATTAAACAAGTTACAATTAAAACATCTATTAAAAACACAATAAAAATACAGTGAGGACAGAGTGGTGGGCTGACTACAACAAAGCCTTTAACTGCATAGACTGTGGAACGCCCTTAAAGACATGGGAGTGCCAACACATCTGATAGTCTTGATCCTCAAATGCAAGGATATACAACTGAGTACAAAAGTGAGAATCATTCAAGCCATTGTATTCCCTATTGCCATGTATGGATATGAGAGATGGACAGTTAAGAAGGAGGATAAGAGGAAAATCAGTTCATTTGAAATGTGGTGCTGGAGAAGAGTGCTAAGGATTCCATGGGCAGCCAAAAAGACAAACAAATGGGTCCTGGAGCAGATCAAGCCAGAAATCTCGCTAGAATCCTACATAACAAAACCCAGGGTGTCGTACTTTGGACACATCATGAGAAGGCATGAATCATTGGAAAAAACTGTAATGCTAGGAAAGGTAGAGGGAAGTAGAAAGAGAGGAAGGCACCATGCAAGATGGATGGACTCTATTAAAAAGAAATCATGAGTATGATTTTTCAGGAGTTGAGCAGAGCAGTGGAGGACAGAAGGTCTTAGAGATGTCTTATCACCACTTTGTGGTGCCCTGGGGCCAAAACTAGGGTTCAGGAGAGCAGAGCTCCCGAAGCCTAGTATGTAACAGTGCCACCATCATGGCGGCCTCCTGTCTAAACAGGGGCCACCATCATGACACAAGCACAGCGTCTGCATGTCGTGGCACTGTGCTTGCATCACTGATGTGCAACAGTGTGCCAATGGTGTACTCATGATGTCCACCACATGCACCAAAAAGAACCCACTTTTAGTGGGTTCTTTTTTGGTGTGGAGAGAGGCCACGCGGTTTGACTGTTGTGACCTCCCTCAGGAGCAAAAACGGGCACTTCCAGCGAGCCCTTTCAGAGCAGTCTGTTGAGCCCATTCATGTCCATTTAGATTAGAAACTTTAGATTCTAGTCTGAACATTAAAGGAACTATCCAAGGTGTTGGGCCTGGTTTGGGGATAGGGTTCAGCAGCTTTAGCCTAAAACTTATTATTATTATTATTAACCTTTATTTATGAAGCGCTGTAAATTTACACAGCGCTGTACATGCAATCTTTTTAGTTAGACGGTTCCCTGCCCTCGGGCTTACAATCTAAAAAGACATGACACAGAAGGAGAAGGGAGTGGTGGCGGGAAAGGGTAAGAGATCCAGCAGTTCCTCTCTACCTCTGAGGCCTGGACCAAGGCAGATGGACTAGAGGGAGGGCTTGGCTTCAAAATGGAAGGTTAATCTTCATCCAGGGAAAATACATACTCTCAAGTAGGATAATACATATACAATACATAGCAATACAGGAAATGGTTCGATAAACAGGCAACAAATGAACATCTGATAGTAAGCGACAATTATGCAATGCCTGGGAAGGCTTCTCTGAACAGGATGGTTTTCAACTCCGTTTTGAAGCTAGTTAAAGAAGTGATGGCGCTTGCTTGTGGGGGAAGAAGGTTCCAGGCGTGAGGGGCAGCAAGTGAAAAGGGGCGAATCCAGGATGGGGCAGAGGAAATCCTGGGCTGAGACAGGAACCTTTGACTACCAGAACGGAGGGCCCTGGTGGGAAGGTGAGGAGAAAGAAGGTCTGATAAGTAAGGAGGGGCCAGTCCATGGAGGGCTTTGCATGTCGACAACAGGAGCTTATACTGACTGCGGAAAGGGAGAGGGAGCCAGTGAAGGGATGCCAACACAGGAGAGATGTGGTCAGAGCGGTGGGTGGAAGTGATAATGCGTGCAGCTGAATGCTGGACAGAGATTAAAGGACGGAGGTGAGAAAGAGGAAGCCCAGCCAGGAGGATGTTACAGTAATCCAGTCGTGAGATCAGTAGGGCATGGACCAGGATCTTGGCAGTAGAGACGGAGAGATATGGCCGGATTTTGGCAATATTGTACAAAAAGAATCTACAAGCCTTGGCTGTGATCTGGATCTGAGGGATACACGACAGAGAAGAGTCAAAGATAAAACCAAGACTGCGGGCTTGCTGGACTGGTTGAATAGAAATGTTGTCCACAGAGACAGAAAAGGAGTGTTGAAGGGTGGGCTTAGGAGGAAAGACAAGAAGCTCCGTCTTGGACATGTTGAGCTTCAAACGCCGATGGTGCATCCACTGCGAGACAGCTGTGAGGCAAGACGAAACTTGCAACAGATTAACTGTTCCATTGACATGGAAGCCACTGCCATCATCACATATCATTGCAACCCACATTAAGAATTATTTGACTGAAAATGAAATCAGTTGACTGAAATAAATAAGTAAAATTACTTCTGATAATCTGGTTATTTTTAAAATACCACCAGTCTTTCTGATAAATAAACTTTCAGTGTAACTACCACAGGAGCTATCACAGAAGCTGAGGTGATTATTTGTATGATGGAGTTTCCAAGCGGCCAAAGTTATGAATGAAGGCTTCATACATATAATGAAGATACAGTGCTGAACCCCAAAAGCATACTAATCAGTGTAATCCTTATATTACTGTATATTATTATTCAGAAAATGTTTATTATGTATTCCATGCACACACACAAAAATCATCCTTTAGTCAGTGAAAATCAGAGCCTGGAAATATCTGCCCACTAATTTGTGTAATTAATACACAATTTGTTTATCCTTAAGGGGCTCTGTTTTAAGGTCTGCAGTGAAGGGTGGGAAGGTGGCTTCATCTCCATCATATTAAATAACTACAACATGAATAAGTATTCTTATTATGTAAATTAGGGCATAAATTCCCGGGATTATAGCATCAGAAACTGGTCCATCCTATATATAGGTACACCTGCAGTGCCAACTAAGGATTTGAGCATCACTGAAAGAAGGAGTCATGTTGACTATTTGTATAATCATATGCACAGATACACTCTTTGTATAGGATTAGAATTACCTAGAAGACATAGTGTGAATTTGGATAAGCAATAGGACTTTAGCTGTCAGGAAACTGAAGCGGAAGATACAGACTACCTCTTATTTTTAGTTACAGACAAACTGCACTAAAAACAAACATATTAATAGAAGAATTGCTTTGATATAAGCTCTTCCTATCAGGCATCTTAAGCTGGTGTGGAGGACCTCACCCCAGGCTATCTCAATGTGCACTTTTAGTTAAAAGGGAAAAAGCTGGAGGTAATGAGCCAGATACAATCATAGGTCCTTTTTCTTGAAGCCTTCTGACCTTGAAAAGTCTTAAAGCTCTACACTCCATGAAAAATAACTTCTGCTCAGTGCTGAGTATGTGTATTGCTCCACAGACAAATAACAATAAAAGTGCATGCCTTGATCATTTATCCTCCTCTGAGGCCTATAAACCAGGAGCAAATGTAACAGAGCCAAAAGATTAACAGTGGAAGTGTAACACTCTACATTTTTCACAATGTTTACTCTACAGAGGCAATTAGTAAATGTCACTAATTGCTAGGCATTTTTGAAAAGCAGTGGTCCAACCTTGTCTCAGTTTGACTCAGGAGGCAAATCTCCCTGCTGCAAAGTTACATAAGCAGGATATTTGGGGACATAATTCACTAAGATCTGGACTTTAAGGAAATCTATCATTCAGACTGTATGTATAAGTGACAGTGAAATTTAGGCAGTCTCTGCAAACCCTTTACCAAAGAAGCTCTGCCTGATCCAGACAAGACTGTCACTACCTCCACAGAGAATCATGTTTCCTGTAGAAGAAATGCTAGACAAAATGACTTTTTCCCTTATTACAGACAGGAGGTACCTGCTATGTTAAATATCCAAGTTTGAATAACATTACAAATTAAGTGTTCTCTAATTTTATTTTTTATCTCCATCTAAAGTTTAAGATGAAACATGTTCACTCATGCAACAGAGAATTAGGGGAAGAACTGACATAGTCTCCTATACTATGTAAACTGACATTTAAATTGCAAATTTTACAATGTAGTATATAAGGGGAAGTGTTTTTGCCATGCATGAAACTTTTGTATAGATTTTATTTGTTACATTTCTGTCTCACTTTCCCTCCAGTAAGCTCAAGAATTCATACACGTGTCTCCTTCATCCTATTTTTATCCTCACAACAATTTTGCAAGGTAGGATTGAGAAACAGTGGCTGGCTCTAGGTCACCCAGGGAATTTCCTGGCTTAACTAGATCCCATACTTCCCAAGTTCCAAGTTCAGTATACAACAGAGGCTACATAAAACCACACAAGGCTTTACCAAACTGTATCCAGTCCCCAGATTGAAATATTGTTTTGCTAAACCATTAATTTAGTGTTAAATCAGCACTGTCTGAAAAGTTATTATTTGTCCATTCTATTTTTAGGGTCTCTAGGGGTATTCACCCACCTCTTTTCTTTTAAAAATATTTCTGAGTGGAACTTCTAGAGCTAGATTTTTCTTAATATAAGACAAAAAAAAATAGATCCCTTACAACTCTGTAGCAAGTATATGTTTATGTAAGAGCTTGCAGTTCTCCTGGGCTTTAATGTTCAAGAGAGGGATATATTTAGGCATAAGACAAGACTAAAACATTTGTTTCAAAATAACTTTCCAGACTTCATTCTTTTTAGATGGAAAGATGCTTTCGTTCAATTAAAATTTGTGTTCCAGAGGCCACATGGCACATCCCACACAGAGTCACTATATATCCTTATGCACTTGCAGCTCACAGGTTGCACACAGATTGCATAGTGCATGTGGGACACAGAGCAACAGGAGAGGGCAAGAAATGAATATTGCCTCCTACATACTTTTTATTTATTATAATTTAGCTCCTGTTTTCCACTTCCCTGGACTCTTCCAGACGCACAGTTTGTGTCATTCTAAAGGTGAGTTTGTGAGAAGTAGTTAACACTTTTCTTTCTGTTACCCCTAGTTCTGTTAATCTCAGGTTTTACCATCTCATTTTCTATTATTTTTTCCTATTCTTATTGTTCCTATTTGTCCCTTCTACAAATTTCCTTTCACCACCAAGCAAAAATCTTTTTGTTTAAGCAGGCTGTTAATGTATAACCAGGGAAGGTTTTTTAAAATTGGTATGTTCTATCTTTCTTTTTAAACTTTGCCTGTCTTTTAAAAAATTATATTGTTTTATGTTATGATTTTATTTATGGATTTTTATTGTTTTGTCTTTTTGGTGAGTCTTTTTGGGAGGTGCCTTGGGTCCCACTTTAGGAGAAAGGCAGCATACAAATGAAATAAATAAATAAAATTCCTTTTTGCACCTGACTTTTTTTGGGGGGGCAACAAATGGATCATCTGTTTGCAGTTCAGCTAATGCAATTCATAAAGGTATCTAAAGCAATGACAGCTTGAACCAAATGCTTAGTTAACTGATTTAACAAGACAGAATTTCAGCCTGCTGTCATTGCACTCACACTATCAAGAGTTTTTAATTAATTTAACAATGAAAAAGATTCCAATAATCAACAGATGCATGAGTGGATTGGGGGCTAAGCCAAACTCATCCTAGTTTTTCACAAACTTTTTTCAGTGCCAAAAAACCTACCCTTTTCTGTTCACTGTGATTTTGGAAAATACTCACACACCTGTTTCCTTTTTATTTCTACTTCCTTTCACTCTTGGTGGCTCATGCTCAGTGATCACATCACTGAGTCAAATCCTGAGTTGCCACACAGCATCATGACATCATCCTTTTCACCATAACATTCCTGATTGGCTGGATACAATTCTTTTATGCATGAAAGACATCACAGCCAAGTCATAGCCTCTCATATCTTATGTTTTGCAAGGATGCTGATAAGAATTGTGTGAGGTTCCTTATGCACGCACAGGTTCAACTTCTACCCACAGGAAATTGCCCACATTGCTTTGTGAACGTCTTTGAACATCTGAAGGATTAATTTTTTTTGGCAGAAATCGTGGTACTTTGATGTGATAATGGGACAGTAGTGGTCAGCTGTTTGGCAGATATTGTCAGAAAATATATTGCTTTAAATGCTAAGCTTCAAGGCCCAAGAAAGACATTTCTGGATGCCAATAGAATTCATCACAAGACTATCTTCAAAGCAAAAAAAAAAAAAAAAACTCCCTCTAGAAGTTTTACTGACTTTACTTGTTTTAGAAATTGCTGTGTGCAAGAAAGCCTTGATCATCATCATTGAACATTTTAACAATCTTCAGACTGATTTAAAAGACACGTTCACTGAGGTGCAAAATAGGGAATTACTTGGCAGGTTTATGTCATGGACGGACCACTTTCTGGTTGAGGCTCTTCTGGTTGAGGCTCGAATCAAGGCGTCTACCCTAAGCCCCCCCCCCCCCAGGGGTGGAGGACCAAATAGGATGGTCCACCCTCGAAGGTTGATGGAACCCAAAAGGTTCCAAGAAGTCCTAGAGGGGTATATGGCTGGTACTGACGGCAATTCTGTTGATGCCCTGACAAACATCTGGGATACTGATCTCTCCAGGGCTATACATAGTATCGCTCCCAAGCGTCCTTTCTGGCCCGCTCCCAAAAAACAACCCTGGTATACGGAAGACCTTAGGGAAAGGAAGCGGGCTGTGCAACGACTAGAGTGCAACTGGCGAAGACCTCAGCACTTATCTGACAAGGCACTCCTAGACTCTCATTTGAAGACCTACGGAGTGGCAATAAGTGCAGCAAAGCATTCGTTCTATGCTGCACATATTGCGTCCACGGAGTCACGTCCAGCAAAGCTGTTCAGGCTAGTGAGGGAGTTAACACATCTGTCCCCCTCCCTGAACCTTATCTTAGAACCATCTAAAGCCTGCTGTGACAGATTCAATAACTTCTTTGCAGATAAAATCTCTCGGATAAGGGCTGATCTCGACACCAGTAGTTCTTCAGAAACTATTAGAGAGGTGTCCAGAGCCTCCATGGACCCTGTTATACTGGATCACTTTGAGTTTGTTAATACCGAGGAAGTGGACAAGATCCTTCGAACTGTCAGGAAGACGACGTGCTCTCTCGATCCCTTTCCCTCATGGCTGGTGGTTCAGGGCGGGGATGCGGTGCTAACTATGTTGCACCTCATAATTAATACATCGCTAAGAGAAAGACAATTTCCATCTAAATTAAAATTAGCAGTGGTGAAACCCCTACTAAAAAAACCTTCCTTAGACCCTCTGATTCATAATAACTATCAACCAGTGTCACTGCTGCCATTTTTGGGGAAGGTGATCGAGAGAGCGGTCACCTCCCAGCTACAATTGATTTTGGATGAAACGGATTTTCTGGACCCATTTCAAACCGGCTTCCAGGCGGGCTATGGAGTTGAGACTGCCATGGTCGCCTTAGTTGATGATCTCCGTCTGAGCATGGCCAGGGGTAGGGTGTCCCTGTTAGTGCTCTTGGACATCTCAGCGGCTTTCGATACCTTCTGGATCGCTTGAGGGAGTTGGGAATTGGGGGCACTCCAGTGGTTCCGTTCCTACCTCTCGGGTAGATTCCAGATAGTGCAGCTGGGGGACGTTTGCTCCGATAAGAGGGAACTAACATCTGGTGTCCCTCAAGGAGCTATTCTGTCCCCCATGCTATTTAACATTTACATGAAACCGCTGAGAGAGATCATCCGGAGACACGGGGCGCGGTGTTATCAGTACGCTGATGACACCCAAATATGTTTCTCTGTGTCCCCGACTGATGCAGTAACTAGGGATGGCATCTCTCCTCTAAATGCCTGCTTGGAGTCGGTAATGGGCTGGGTGAGGGAAAACAAACTCAGTGTGAATCCGGAGAAAATGGAAGTACTGGCGATAGGGTCCCCCGGTCTGGGTGGTGAGATTTGCCATCCGGTCCTGAACGGGGTCACGCTCCCCTTGAAGGACTGGGTCCGCAGCTTGGGAGTGCTCCTGGACTCATCGCTCCAGTTGTCATCTCAGGTGGATGCGACCGTCAGGAGCGCTTGTTATCAGCTTCGGCTGATACGCCAGCTGCGTCCATATCTGGACCAGAGGAACCTTGAAACTGTGGTACATGCTCTGGTAACCTCTCGATTGGATTTCTGTAATGCGCTCTACATGGGGCAACCCTTGTACCAAACCCGGAAGCTACAATTAGTACAGAATATGGCAGCCAGACTGGTCGCTGGTTGTTCCAGGTCTGACAATATAACACCTATTTTGAAAGATCTTCATTGGCTGCCTATTCGCTTCCGGGCCCAATACAAGGTGTTGGTAATGTCCTATAAAGCCCTAAATGGCTTGGGCCCAGGGTACTTGGAGGACCGCCTCTCCCCATATAATCCGCCCCGCACACTCAGGTTGACTGAGATGAAATTGTTAGAGGTCCCAACAACACGCTATGTGAGGACCTCACAGAGGGCATTTTCTATCTTAGCCCCTAGATCTTGGAATAGTCTTCCAGATGAGCTCCGCTCCACCACATCTATAGATCTTTTTAAAAAGAATTTAAAGACGTATTTCTTTTCCCAAGCCTTCCCACCATGAGATATTATTATATCCCTTATCCCTTTTATCGACCACCCTGGAACGTGTATATTGACTCCCCTACCCATCTGGCCCTTTGTTGTTATGATTATTGTGCTTTTCTTATGCTGTTTTAATTGATTTTATTGGAATGTTTTTATATTATTATTGTATGCCACTTTGATCAAATCCTGGAAAAGCAGATTAGAAATAAACCATATTATTATTATTATTATATGGTCTACATGAACTATATGTCAAAACAGACTTGTAATAGGAACAAGTAGAACTCCAAACTGAGTTGTCAGCAAGGACAATTCCCAAAGTCCAGTGGCAGTACATATGGCTCAGTTATGAAGTTGCTGAAAATTTTGGATGATGACAGAATACCACTGATCTGCTTGGCAGGAAACAGGGCAACTGGAGTAACATGGATTACAGACAACCAAGAGTAAAGCTTTCTGTTGTCAAGCCTAGTATTATGGCATTGGCTGTTGTTCAGCAAGCATAAGGGTCTTGCTGAATACATTGCTCAGATTGCTGGGTTGTTTGTACATATAATAATATACTATATATCTTTGTACTAGTAACAGAAAATGCCTTGGCTGAGAGTATATTGTATATACTCATATATAGGTCTAGAAATTTAGGTCAAAAAATTGACCCCAAAAACCTGAGTCGATTTATCCATGGGTCAGTGTAAATACTGTACTTTAACTCTTATTTAAAAGAAGGAACCATCTCCTGATGAAAAGCAAAATTATAATATGTGAAGCTCTGACACCCCCCCCCCCTCTACTCTCTCATCCATCCAGTCTTAAGAACAAGCACATAGAGTTATGTCTGCTGGAATTTTATAAGTTCTTTGACATTATTTTGCTTTGCTTCATCCTTTAGATCCTTTGTTATATGCCCCTAAATTTTACCCTCGACTTATCCATGGGTCATAGCAAAAACCAATAATTTTGGCCCCAAAACTTGCCCTCGACTTATACATGAGGTCGACTTATAGTCGAGTATATACGGTAGTTTTTATGTCCTTTAAAAAAAACTGTAACTATGGTGTTGTCCACACAAGCAAATTCTGAACCCTACCTGCTCAGACAACACATGTGACCAAAATGCAAGGAACCTAGAAAGGAACCACACTCCAGGACGAAAGGGTTGCTCCCATTCAAGCAAACAACCTCACTGGTGTGCAGACTGCACATTGGTGCAGGGACAGAGGAAGGAGCTGGCAAGCCACTGACACCATTGCTGCCTATACTTCTTTTGTTGCAAACCCATGGTTTGATTGCACACGTACATAAGTGGCCAGCTGCAACACTGACACATCTTACACCCTGTGAAGCAAAATGGCAATCAACACAGCAATACACTGGATTTAATAATAGCATTAACAAACTGACTGATATAACAGGAGGCCATGGAAGGAGGAGGAAAAGCAGGAATGTATGGAGGGTTCTCCATGACTGTTCTGTGCCAATGTGTCACTGACGGCACCAATGAGCCATACAGGTGGTCCATCAATCATGTGATCAAACAATCAGCTAAATGGATGGTTGCATGGGGAGTTGAATGGGCTGGCAGGTGGGTGGGACAAGAGTGGTGATTGGTGGCTGCTGGCAGTGCTTTCATAGAATTGTAGAGTTATAGAGTTGGAAGAGGCCACAATGGCCATCCAGTCCAAAACTCACAATCAAAGCACCCCTGACAGGTGGCCATCCAGCCTCTGTTTAAAGACCTCCAAATAAGGAGACTCCACTACCCACCGCGGGCACCATAATGGCTTGCCCTATCCACATGGGGGCTGCCATGATGAAGTATGTGTGGTGCAGCATCCAAACGGTGTTACACCATGCGTACATCATTGGTGCACATGAGGGTGCCAATGGTACCCCAGGTGCATCCCAAAAAGAACCCACTGGAAGTGGGTCCATTTTATGCCTCACGGAGGCCGCGCCATTTAGTTGCTGTGGCCTCCATCCGGGGCAGAAAGGGGCAGCATCTCACCACCCCTTTCTCCCCGTCTGTTGAGCCCCATAGTCATACTTACTGGTAGGATACACATTTCTAAATAAAGAGACAATGCTGTCCTTTAAGCTAAATAAACCCTAGAGCACTGCAATCCCAAGTATGAATAATGCAGGAAGACAGAAGCAGCAGCCACAAAAAAATAAGAAACCAAATAGAACTTAACCAAATGTACTTAACTGCACAAAGTATTTGGAGGAAGAGCTGGGATTCGCTCTCTCCAATATTGGTATTTGCTGTTTGTTTGTTTGTTTGTTTGTTTGTTTAAAAAAGATATTTTTTGTTGGGAATGGTCATTTAAGCCCAGACCAGAACAGATGTTACTTCTTCAGTATAGCTGCATCTCACGGAACACACATACAGCTTTGCACAGCACAATTTAGTTGAATCAGAATCAATTATTAAGTATCATTTAAAGAAAAAGGCAAAGGATAGTGCTTGTAACCTGGATGAAAACAAGATTAAATCCAATAATAGTTGCATCCTTCTGGCTGACAGTCTATGACTTAATGTCAAACAATCCATACCATGTCAGCATATATGACATCTCCATCCTGCATCTTAAGACGCCTTTAACAACTACAGTGCCTCTGCTGATATGATGTGAAATTTCAGACAGTGTCTACAATGCAGTTTCAGGATAACATTATGAGCTTCAAAATTAATAATTTAAGTTTTGTTTTCCTTTACTCTAGTAGCTACCATTACAAGCATTTTTAAAACAATTCCCATCAAGACAAAAGGTCCATACATTGAACTGCCCAATCCCCCCCCCCCCCCGCAACATGTGCTTTCCCTCCACAGGTAATTTTGTTGTCTGTTCATTTCATCACATTATAATGAAAATTATAGCATGTACCATGCACAGCTATGTGGTAAAATGTATAGAAAATGTTTACCTGTAACCATACAGGGATATAACAGATATGCCAGGCTGCAAATCAAAAGACTGGTTCCAAAATAATATTTTACCATACAAAAACTATGCAAAAGAAAAGAAAAGAAAAAAGATTGCTTGGTAAAAGGGTTTGGCTGCACATTTTTTTCACTAGACATTTTTTATATTTTTGAAACCCATAGTAATTTGCATCTTTTTCATATAGGTGCTGTTTTGAAAAATGTATCACAAAAATGGCATAGGAACAGAAGCTGCATTGCAGTACAAATTTTAAAAGCATGTTAATTAAGCTTTATTTCCAGATTTCAGATTTGAAGAGTCCTTTAAAGATAAAAAATTTAATCCCACTTCACTATATTTATGCTGTAAACATATGGCAAACCATCCCTCTGAAAACATCAGTGTGACAGAGATACTGCCAAATGGAAGAATAACATGTCCCAAGGAGCCTTGCTAATGGCGGGGGGGGGGGGGGGGGGGGGGAGCAGGAGAAGAATGAACACAAACCATGCAGTTCCATGCACTCCTGCATGGCAGAGGGTTGGACTTGCAGTCCATTCCAAATCTAAGAGTCTATGATTCTATAATTCTAACTGATTGTGATGCTAGTTTGCTCATTAAAAGAAGCCCTATTCAGGAAGGCACCTTAATATTTGGTGGGGATGTGTGTGACGGTTGTCCTCAGGCTTCAGTCTGAGTTTCTTTGTCTGATCCACCCATCTCCCAAAGCTACTCATTCAAGCTTCATGGCTTGAGTGTTTTGGTTGTCTGTCTTCCTTCAGGATCAATAATTGCACAAACACACCCTCCTAAGCCTCTAAGTCTGTTATTTGATGCTGCTCCCCTATTTAGTTAGCTCTGTGTGCTGGTTATTTGGATGAGTTGCCTATTTTATGTGCTTTTTATATTTCTTTAATAAAATTCATGTAGTTTATCATCAGTTATTACTGTTCTAGCTGTGCTGGATCCTGCAAATGAAGGCAAATATGTGGGCATGCACATAAACCCTACTCCCTAAATGTCGCCACTTGCCCAATAAACATGAGAAACCTTCATATTGTTGTGAAATCTATTCTTAATGTTTAGTGATGGACCAGATGAAACACCAAGTCTTGAAAATGCTAATAACCTTTACTAGAGTTAAAAGAAAATTTATGTATTCAAAGGGCATAGCTAGGCAGATGTACTCAGAGCATGGCTGATATTTTGACAAACTTATACAAACTGGGAGGAGTCTCAAGAGGCCCTCTCCTATCTTAACAAGAACAAATTAACTCATTAGATTCAGGTTTTAGAAACTCACTGCCTGAGTCTTCCAACACATACATTGAATGTCAAGGTCTGTAGTGGGTTCTGTAACCATTTTCAGCCAAATCCAGCTACATTGCTCCTGAAATCAGGCACCCTCTCCACCTATTTAGACCTCCAAATTTTTAGGCAAAAGCTGTTAAGAAGAAATCTTCAACAAGACCGAGGGGAGGCTAGCAACAACTTTAGTTGAAAGCACTTTTGCTCATGCAAGTTAGAAAATGGTTTTGGAAAGAGATACTCAGAGCACAACATTTCAGGAAAATGTTCATGAGTGAGATGTGAGATTCTTGTGCTTATGCTACCTATGAGATGGCCAAGGAGTGTGTGTGTGTGTGTGTGTGTGTGCGCGCGTGCGCGCACATTCTGACTTTTACTGTGCAATATCTCTCCAGCATTTTGCAGCCTCCCTGGCTTCCCACATTTCAGTTAAAGCCCAAGGGAAGATGTAATGCAATAACATTTCCCCCAAAGGACTTTTTTCACATCAGGAAGCATAAGCACCTAGGGATGCTTCAGAGTTCTGGAAAGATGTTTAACAGAAATAAAATAAACACACAGCACCTTCAACCATCTCACAAAGCTATGATATGCACAAACATCTCAAAGCATAATGACAAGAGGAAAAGCTGAAACCTCTTTCATAAAGGGAGAAAACTTTCAGGAAATAAAAACACAAATATTGATACAGCATGAGCTGTAGTTCTTCCACAGTGCTGGGCACAATACTGTCTTCTGTCCCAAACACAGTCTGGGCAATCAGTCAAATGTTGATTGCTAGACAGCAGATAGCCACCAGCTAATACCAAAGCTATTCACAGAGCAAGTTACAGTTCAGCACTTACTTTACATTAGTAAGCACAGTCCAGGTCAAGCACAGAGTTCAGGAATACAAAAAGGTGCCAAGTAGGTCAGTCTCCAACAACACCTGGAAGGCAGGGCTAGGGGTTTATTGATCAGCAGCTCAATGCAGATGCTGCTTAATTAATTGTTGCTTCCTCTAAGACTTCTTCAAGCCCTCCCTTATTATTATTATTATTATCTCTCCTCTCTACAAAAGACACTAAACCAGAAAAGAATTACAATGAGAAATTCACTGATAACAGTAACTTTCTGTCTTTCTCATATAAAATACTTGAGTTAATATGTTCAACCTAATATGCTAGGGGCATTGTGGAGGATACAAAATTGTAATCCACCTGCCAACTCCATTGCTGCTGTTCCATTTGCAGTAGCAGTGCAAAAAAAAAAAACAACCCAAAAGAGATAGGAGGGGGGGAATAAGCAATTTACTACTGCTAATGGTAAACCCCATTTTTGAAAAGGTGGTGAAAATTTTCTCCTCTCGTTATTAAAACTCAATTAAATTATCTCTCCAGTTTCTCTGCACATGATTTGAAATCTGAAGAGGCCACTTGCACTCAACCAGAGTACCTATGGAGCTGACAGGAAAATCTATGCAATGAACTCAAGCATAGGACCACTTGGGAAAGCCAGCAAAACTACCTATTGCAATGAGATGTTACCAACAGTAGCCAAATGATACAGAACCAATAACCTCCAGGTAACAAGTTGTGAGTTCAAACCCTGTGAATTCAAACACATCAGTAGATCTGAGGACTGCTTTTTATTATAAAACACAAGGAACTGTACTTTGCAGCTCAACAACTAGTTCAACAGAAATGGTAAAACAAACTTAGGCTTGTTCAACACTTGTTGAACGGTTGCTACCTCTGGGACAATCTGGGTTTAGGATACTTCAAAACATGAACATTTGAAAATAAAAAAGCCACATATTTATGTTTAATACCAAAAATATATTTGGGGTGCCATGAAATATATCCAGGGTAGCCATGCTAGCCATGTAGCAAAGAACAACAGTATCCAAAATGATGCCTCCAATACAACCTGAACTAAGAACAAAAACATCTTGACAAAATGCAAGCTTTGAACTAACAGCATCTTACTTTTTTTCTCTTCTATGATTTTTATCATCTTTGCCTGATGAAGAAGCCAGTGAAGCTTCGAAGATTGCAACATGTATTTTGTGCATTTTGTTTGGCCCAATACAGGTATTACTGTTTTGTGGATGTTATCATACTTTGGCATACTATGTCACTCTTGAGCACAGTTCTAAAAAGGAAACACAAATCCCAAATATTCAAGCATGCTGTTGTTGCAAAATAAATACTGGCCTTTTAATTGTCTGGCAATATAAACCTTAAATCAAAGGAACAATTCCTGATCACCCATACACTGCATAAAATCTCATCAATTTATTAAGATTGCTTGTCAAAATGTTTCTGGGATCAGCCTTTTAACTAAGATCCTGGTTTCAGCAGTGCTCCTAACCTGTAGGTCTATTAAATATCACTCATTCCATATAAAGATTTATATATTCTTAGCCAGTCTGCAGTTCTTTACTACATGAAAGGACTTGCTGAGAATCAAAGGAAACTGACTGGGGACAGATCATAACAAGTTACTTAATCCATATAACATTCCATAAAATCATAACAGGATTATTATAAGCTTTTTTTTTCCTCTGTTCATCAAGCAAAATTTAAAACACAACAACAATATTAATACTCATCCAAACAGATGTTATATTAACCCACACTCACTGAGTACCTTCACCTAGGATATTTTCTAACCACAAAGAGATACCCAAACTATTTCAGGGTTTAAAAATGCCCCCATGTCTACAAGAGTGTTTGTAAGTGCAAAAGCAAGATATTCCACAGAAGCCAAACACCTATGGTCAGAAGACATATGCACACATTATGTGGGACTATTTAGAATTGTTGCTTCCTTGTTTGGGGGAAGAACGACCAACATAAATGCAATAAAGTTGTTGGAACACTTTGTTCTCAATAAACACAAAATTGTATACAGCAAGTGGCTGAAACTTCAGCAAGTGGATGAAACATTGTTTAAACCTCTTGAGGTGTCAATGGCATAAAATGCCTAATTTAAGAATGAGTGCAGGAAAGTTGTCATTGCTTTTAATAATAATAATATAATAATAATGTATTTATATTTCCCGCCTCTCCCAACAGGATTGAGGTGGGATTACAACCTAACAAAATACATAAAAATATAATCAGTAAAATTACAATATGTAAAATTTTAAAGGCACTGCATAGCATTATGAGCATTTATACAGGGGCTCTGCTGTGCACTTCAAAACTATGGAGAGAGGAAGACAAGACATGGTATGAGCAGTTTTGAGTCCTTGGCAGTTGCACATGATGATGATGATGGGCTTGGACTTGAGAAAAAGGCCCAGACACTGTGGCTGCAAAGGGAATTGCTGGCCTCATTTGTGCTTGAACTGTAGCACCATTACCACTCAAAGAGGACTATGAAGTGATATAACAGATCCCAGCCCAGCAGGAATCAAATTATGTTAGCTGCCAAAAGGATCACATTGATTCTACTAAGCTCCTCATATTAGCTTGGCCTCTCCTTTTTATTGACCACAGCTTGGAAATATTCCTTTTCCTTTTCCTTTTGGCTGCTGCACATGACGATGACGACGATGACGACAATTTTGCTACAACTCTAGGCAGCCATGCTGATTTGCAGATTCAAGATGCTATAGGCCAAAAATAACTTTTTGAAGGTCTATGACAAACAATTTTTGAGTGCAAGATGAGTTCTTGATACACAATTTCTCTCTGCACAGTAATGAACAGAACTGTCAGGTACAAACTGCTCCTAAGAATATTTTGTTTTAAAATAGCTGTCTGTGAACAGGAAGGACTAAAGTTCATACAAGAAACACTTATTTCCTTGAATAAGAGTGTGTGGTTAGCTTGTGATCTCTAGAGTGATGTTGGTCACTGTCAATGGTCTTACTGAAGAGTATAATGGAATGACATGCTGTTCTTTTTGTGGTGTAAACCTTCTGTGAAGTCCATATTCAGTCTCCCCCAACAATGTGTGTTATTGTCATTAGAAACTCTTTAGTCTACATTAGATGGCCATCTGTCCGGTATGCTTTGATTGAGATTTCCTGCATGACAGGGGGTTGGACTGGATGGCCCTTGTGGTCTCTTCCAACTCTATGATTCTAAGGTAAGTTCTTTTATGGTTCTGTAGAGAATATAGCAAAGCCTTTGACTGCATAGATTATGAAAGGCTATATAATGCCCTTAAAGACATGAGAGTGCCAACACATCTGATAGTTTTGATGAGGAATTCTATACCTGGAAGAAGAGGTTACTGTCAGAAAAGAACACAGAGAAACTAAATAGTTTTCAATTGGCAAAGGAGTCAGGCAAGACTGCATCCTTTTATCCTATCTTTTCAGCTAAGCAGGAAAGTTAGAATTGTACAAGCAATAATATTCTTGATTACCATGTGTGGATGTGGATTAAGGAAATGGACAAAAAGAGAAAACATTCAAGATGTGGTGCTGGAGAGGAGTGCTGAGAATACCAGGGACAGCAACAACAACAAAAAAATAGGTGGGTCCTAGAACAGATCATGCCTGAAATTTCCCTGGAAGCAAAGATGACTAAACTGAGGCTGTCATACTTTGGCCACATCATGAGAAGGCATGAATCATTAGAAAAGACAATAATGTTAGGAAAGGTAGATGGAAGTAGAAAGAGAGGAAGGCCACATGCTAGATGGATGGACTTAATTAAGGAGGTCACAGGTGTGAATCTGCAAGAACGCAGAAAAATAATGTAGGATAGGAAATCTTGGAGATATTTCATCCATGACGTTGTCATGAGTCAAGATAAACTTGAAGGTGGTTAACAACAACAACAACAACAACAACAACAAAGCATACTATGAATTAGTGATTCTGAAGGTCTTTGTGTTTAAAAAGAATGTTCATGATAGGAGTGTACTTGTGTGGATATACACAAGAAAATGGTTGCAACAGGCCGCAATGACTGTTGCTTTGTGCATCAGTACATTAGTTTGAACAGTACATTGCTAGCAGCTGAACTGTTAGCTAACATATGGGACATCTACCTAGAGGCTGTTATTGCGATCTGCTAAGCCAGCCACAGCACTGGATGCACAAGGGAGATTTCTGAAGCACAGATGCAGAAGGAAGCGTAGTAATTACAGTACATAGTCAAGGAAAAGTTTAAAAGTTCAGAATCTACAGCAGCAGATACACACTTCAGCCAATTATCTGAAAACGTATGGCTAGAAGTAGTCCAGAATGAACAGTGCTGTTTCAGAATAGATCTGTTGGCTCAAAATCTTAAGAACATGTACCTGGCTTACTTATAAGGTTGTTTGAAATGCTAGACTCAGAATGTAAGAAATATGGCACTGGTGTTCATCTCAGACTGTATGAAAAAAAATGTATCATACATTATATGTCCTGGAAAATTCTGTTGCCAGGTAAACACTCCTTTAAGCCACTAAATCTTTCAGTCCACCAAGCGTGTCAGCAAAGTCTAGTTTGGTAGCTGCATGTATATGGATTCAGTTCCCTCAGAATATCAGACTGGTTAAACAGTTTGTTTTCCCTGGAATATATCTGTCTGTTTTCTTGTTTAAGTAAGAAGATAGTAAAGTAAGATAAAGTGAGACAGTAAAGTAAGATAAAATTTTACCAACCAGCTTGGCTGAAGAGATAGGGAGCCACACTTGCTTTGTACTCTTGAGACAAAGCCAAGATCTGTTCTCCTCCTTGGTGGATCAAGGGAGGTTTGAAAAGATAAGGAGATAATGCCACCAGCACTAACAGGCTGTTAGTGTAGTCTAGACTAGAAGGAAAACTATCATAGATTGAACAGATGGATACACTAGCAAAATGAAAAGGTCTATCTATCCATTGCTCCTTGCATCTTGACTGTAATTTGAGTTGCATCATTGTCATCTCCAACAAACAAACCCACCCTAAAAAAAGAAAGAGTTGGGGCTTTTACTTCAAAAGTGCTCTACCATAAGAATCATCCCAATGAAGTAGGTTGAAATATGCATGGGTGGTTAATTTCAGTTGCTTTTTTTCCTGTATGTTATAGAGTACCCTCTGGTGTTCATACAAAAGTGGAGCATCTTAAATATTTAAGGCAATCAAGGGCTAACCAACATCTGGCATGGTGCTGAAATCTGCCTTCCTAATAATATTGTGGCCTGGATCAAATTTGTTTGACTGATACTATTTTAGAAAAAATCAAATTGATACTGTTGTTGTTATTATTATTATTATTTATAGTATTTACTTCCTGCACCTTCAGCATATAATAGTGGATCCTTTGAGCATCATTTTGGTCAGAGAGAGGTAAGATTAAAATTAAATAATTTTTTGCCTAATGATGAGCTCCCTTCATATTCCGTAATTACAGTTATTCCAGTACTTCAAATGGTTAAAAAAATGGTAACTTGGACCTACCCTGGTGGATTCTCCATTGGAAAGAACAACAAAGCCTCGTACGGTACCTTAAATTAACAATTTTATTATTCAATAGCTTTTGTGTAATGCAGCTGACTTCACCAGATGCAAGTTGTTTAGAATTAAGTAGAAGGTAGATTATCATTTGGACAATTTATGTGGGCACATAAAATAACAACTAAAGAAAAACTCTCAGGTGAAACGAAAGATTGCCCTGAAAGTCTAGATTTTCTTGCCACCATATTACTCTCTATAAAGACATACCATTTTTGCCTGCCAAGTTCTGTCCCCTCTCTGCAGTGTTCCATTTCCATTGTCCTACAACTCCCATGAGACTCTGTGAAGGAACCCTCCAGTTGCCATAGCAACTAGGATCTGAAAACAATGCCAACACAAACCCAAGGCAACCCTGGAATGTGAATAAAGAAAGCCTTTTTAATTCCTTGAGAGAAGTCAAGCACCATCTCCTGAGCTGTCGGAGTTTGTGAACAACACTAAGAATATAATCTATTGTGCAAGTACCTTGCATGTTCAGAAAATAGATACTGTAATACAAAAACTTGTGAAGATTTTTTTGGTGCAGGCTCAACTATTTCTGGAGTTAAACAGATGTGGCTCTCAGTTATGCGTCACTAATGAAGGAGTGATGGCTTCAGATGACTTTCTGCCCCATTTTATACTCAAAGAAGATAATGAATGTGAACCGTGCACAAAAAATGGAAGCCCAAGTTATTCTCCTAGCAGGCATTCCAGAGGCACCCAAAGCAATGGTAATGATAAAGTTAATAACTGCAATAAACCTTCCAGTCAATGTGGACAAATTCAGCTTGATTGTTCCAATGACTTTCATGCTACCACTTCAAGGAGGGCTGGCAGCAGCAGCAGCAGTTGTTCAGAACAGATCAACTGTGGAAGTTCTCAGAATTACTATAATGACAATTTCCAGACATACTCAGCTGAAACTTCTAGAAGATGCAGCATCAGAAGCTGCTGCAGTAATACTTTAGAACAATCAGACACCAAAGAAGAGGAATTACCAACAAAGAAAATGGGAACGGATCTCCCAGCCAAAGGGGGAAAGACATTACTTAGAAGGAAAAAGCAGCAAAAGATTAATTTTGATATCAGCAATGTTATAAATTCCCAGAAGAATAATGTGGCTCGTCGCTTATTGTCAGCCAGACTTCACAAAGTTAAAGAGCTAAAGAATGAAGTGTTTGTTTTGAACAATAAATTGGAGGCATCTAATATGGAAAACCAGATCTTGAAGAGGCTGCAGATTCAGCATTTGAAAGCAATAAGTAAATACGAAAATGCAGAGATTAACCTGCCTGATCTTATGACAAAACAGTGTAGTGAAGTGAAAACGCTAAGGACACTGCTCAGAAAATCACAGGAGCAGGAGCGGAATGCATCCAGGAAGCTTAGAGAAGTGGAAGCACAACTGTTAAAGACAAAAGATACCTTGCAGGCACTGCAGAAACTTTCTGAAGACAAGCATCTTGCTGAGAGAGGAGAACTTAAACACAGATTAACAGGCCTTACACAAAGGATGGCTGCTAGTGATAAGAAAATTCAGGACCTGGAAAAGCAACTGGCATTGAACAATACATCCTTTATTCATCAGTTAGCTGTTGAAAAGAAAAAGACACTTGATGCTCAGTTGGTTACTACAAGTTTGAAAATGGAAATCAAGTTGCTTAACCAAAAAATTAATGAAAAAGAAAGAGAACTTGCAATAAGAAATATTTATGCAAACCGGATGCTTAAAGACCAGAAGAAGAAAGATGACTCAGAGTCTGTCCCAGAAGAAGTTAATGTCAACATATCAGTACAAGTAGATATGAATCTGGAAATGTTGCCTTTCCAAAAGCATGAGAGAAAGCAAAGTGCAGTTCTCTCAAAAGAGGTTCTAACAAGAAAGGATGTATGTGCAAAAGATAAGTTGAATGATGTAAATGAAGAGATGGAACCAAAAGCAGAGGCTCATCAAACAGAACAATTACCAGTGCAGGAAGTTTCAAATAGAACATACTCAGAGTTATTAGTGGAAGATATATCTCTAAGCAAAGAAAAATATTTTAAATGTGAAAACATGGAAAGACAGAAGAACCGAAGAGATAGGCAAGGATTAGATTTATTGAAAGAAGAGTTTGAGAAATTATGTACAGAAGAATCACTCCAGTCTACACATGACAATGAGCAAAAAGAGAACAATCTGGGAGAAACTGCAGCTGAAATTCAAGAAAATGAAAGCAAGAGAGAAGAGCCAAAAGAAGTAATAAGTGATAAATTGGAAACAGTAATACAAAGTCA
The DNA here is from genome assembly GCF_019175285.1 of Sceloporus undulatus. Classification (NCBI taxonomy): domain Eukaryota; kingdom Metazoa; phylum Chordata; class Lepidosauria; order Squamata; family Phrynosomatidae; genus Sceloporus; species Sceloporus undulatus. The sequence goes on along the minus strand of NC_056524.1, from coordinate 224,480,256 downwards.
CAGAACACCATCTAAATTAAAGAAACACTACATATTTACAGAAGCTGTTGAAAATTTGCATCAGGGATTCCCTTCAACGAGACGGTTGTCCAATACAAGTACCACAGGTAATAGCAGGCAGGTTAATAGATATTCAAGTGATATTGCTGAGTTTAAGGGAAGTGACTCTACCAGTGTGTATGAGCCATCATTTGGGAAGACTATCAAAACAAAGCAGGACACTTCAGTACACAGTGAAGATCAGATTCCTACAGTATCAGCAGAGAAGAAAAACACTCTTATGGAAGAACTCTTTGGGACGAGCTCCATCTTGAAAGACAGTAATTTGAAACCTAATTTTGAAAAGGTGGGTAAGGAAAAAAAAGTTTTACAGAATGAAAAGTTTTGTGAGGACATTTCATACATGCATGATAGCTTTCAGTGTGGTGATTCCAAGCAAACGCCCATAAAGGCTTTTGATACAGTTGCCTTCTTGGAAAACCTTAAATAATTTCATGATAATGAAATTATGAATCTGTCATTTAAGATTTTCCAGGTTTCCATCTTAAAACATTGTACTGTACTTTAAAATTATTGAAAAGCAATGTAATTTAATAGCTTCTGAGGACAGTTTTTCCTGTTGAATATAATTTAAATTATTTCCTTGCAGTCCTCTACACATATAACAGAAATTGATTTCTTCACCAAAATAACAAACATGCAAGATATGCTAGTTTATACCTGACAATGAAACATGCTTAAACACAGTGCATGTTTAAAAATCTAAGAAGAAGATCAGTGATAGCTGTGCTAACAGAGAAGGTATAAAAATCAACCAGTTAAAAAAAAGCACTGAAAGAATTATACTGAATAGGGATTGGTGCAAATATTTATTTTGAAATAGTAGTAGTAAATGACTATTTCCAGTTGTTTTATCTAACTTATGCTGACTCCATTCTAGAATCCACTCTTAAGTGAATAAAGCAGTTAAAATTCATATCTAGCTAAGGTCAGGAAAGTGATTCATAATGACTGGGAGTGGGATTTTGATAACAGTACAGTATTTTGATGATAACAACAAATTCATATAAGACTTATGATATGAAGTATGGACATATTTCAAGACTGCCAAAAGGACTCTTTGCCACAGCCGTATAGCAAAACTATGGGTGCAAAAGGGCAACTGCCAGAAAGGCAGTAATCTCTTTTATTAACACTGGCAATTTCACCGTACTTGCACCCTAGATTGGGGAGAAGAACAAGCACTGAATAGTATTTTTAATTTTTTTTCTTCTAATCAAATATTCTTTGTAATATAAGAATTAACTATTGTACTACCTACAGCTTTGTTTTCTTTATTGTCCATCATAGAACAATGCAAAGTACAAGTTAGTACGTATTTGTTGACAAGTAACGAACTTCAAAATTTAGCACTTTCTTGTTCCTAATAAATAAGGAATTTATCCTGTTTTAAAAAAATAAAGACATACCATTTTTAAAAATTGCTTGTATTTAAGATATAGCTGAACAACAGTTTACTTGTATGATCTCCAGACACTATTTTCAAAGCAAAAGATTCATATCCATATATTGCATCAAAAAGGTTGAAAAATCCCACTCTAATGAAGGATTGCAAGTGTACCACTGGCACTGTTACAACAATGAAGGCCAACATCAGAGCAAAGATAAATCCTGATTGTGGCAGCCAGCTAGAAGAGCAAATGGAGACCTACTGTACAGCTCAAAATCTAAAAATAAATTGCAATACCACACATCTGCTATGGGGAAAATATCACCAAAACAGGCACTGAAAACCACATATAGCTATAGGAATATAGAATATATTCTAGTGCAGCGTCCAGCTCTAGAATCTCATAGTAAAACAACTATTGAGCATGATTTAAAGGAGAGCAGATACATAGGTTTTTGTGGGTTTTTTGGGCTATGTGGCCATGTTCTAGAAGATTTTCTTCCTGACGCTTCCAGATATGCATTTCATGTTTGCTTTTAACAGAACAAACTGGAAGGCCAAATTTCACCTAGAAGCTCCATCCATAAATCCAAACAATTTTTAGAATGCCATTCCTGGCCTTCTGAGCAGCCTCAACTATCTCCCAGAATGTATTATCATGAATAGATTTAATGAGTGTACAAGGAAGTCTGCACAGTTAGCAGCAATATGACCATAAGGGATTGCTGCTGAATTAATCTATCATTGTCGACTTCATACATTACGCATGTCTATTTGAATGCACACTTGGGGCTGTGTTGGAACTGCTCATGAGACAGAAAAAAGTGTTTTCATATAAATATCAGTCTCCTTGACAACATTTGTACTAGCACAAATTTTAAAGACAAAGCAAAAAGAACACCCTATAGCTCTACGCATCAAAAATAAATTGGGTATGTCCTCCTTAAACAAATACAATGGTTTATTTGTCTCTCTTTTTGTTAGCATTACATATTCATTTCCTGTCACTAAATGCATCACATTTCCTTTTCTTTTACTACTACCCCAAAGGAACATGTTATGCTGAGTACTTGGCTACCCAGTGAATGCTTTCTCAAGCATTTTAAATCAGAGAGATGTTTTTCATGTTTCACTGTTCATTTACTGGACTGCAAATGCTGTTAGTCCAAGTATGTAATGTAATGACATCTAAACTGATAGTAGCAGGTAATCAAATGAGGATGAAGAAGTATGTTATTATTCTTGGTTTGCTTCAAATAACTGGTTGTTTTGGGAGGGGAGGAAGTAACAGAAAAGGCACCGTAAGTACCGCTATATAGTTGAACTACTGGGATGAGAAATATGCAACTGCTGAGTGCTCAACTATACTCCACACGTTTCTTTGTAATCACTCTCCATGTATGCCTGAGATGATGCCATATTCCATCTTCTCCTTTCATAGAACATAACAATAAATGTTGCTGCCTAGCCAATATTGTGTCCAAATGTGGGGGTTGTATAATCCTCCCAGCCATTTCCCTTTATTGAGCCTCAGTGCCAAATAATTTAGTTGAAATAAATATAAACCTATCCCTTATTCATATTTAACATATATAACTGAACAGTGGCAAGGGCTTTCTTTTCTCCCTTCCTTTTTTCATATGGGAGTGACAGGTACTTGTTGACTTTTTTGTTTCTGTATTGAATTAAAGAACTAAAACAGTGATTCCCAAACTCAGGTCTTCCAGATGTTTTGTACTTCAGGTCCCAAATGCCTCAGCCATCTTCACCAAAGGGCTGGCAATCTGGGAATTAAAGTCTCAAACATCTGGAACGCCAGAGTTTGGGAATCACTGGATTAAAAACAACTTTCTGTTCCTAGATTTTAAATCTATTTTTATCTGTCCTTGAGCAATTCAATTTTGGACAAATCATGCAAAACTCTATAAAGCATTCAAGCTTGTTGGGAATTGCTAGCTAGCAAGAAGACATTTCTGTAAGGGTCCAATGTCTAAGGGGGAGAATGGATTTGGGCTTAATAACCATTCAGAAATAGAGGATATTTTCAAGAAGACACGTCAACTGTGTTAGAAAAGAATATTTCATTTATTTCATTTGCATGCTGCCTTTTCCCCAGAGTAGATCTAAAAGAGAATCTACAATCAACTCTCCTCTTCCAAGGGCTTGCCATCTGCAGATGACTCCACCATGTTCTCCGCAATGGCAGCACACGCAAATGGCTGCCCCAATGCAGTCATGCACACATTGTACCTTGGGAAGGATTTGAGGTCCTGTGAAGTTTTCTATCCATGGGGAGGGGTGGTGGTGTCCGGAACAGAACCCCTACAGATATGAAGAGCCGACTGTACTAAAAAAAAATCTTAACAATAAAAAATGTAAACAATTAAAATATCTATGTTAAACAGTATACATTTATTTAAAAGACATACAAAAGTTAAATAATAATAATATGAATATGAAGCTTCTTGGCTTGCACATTAAAAGCCTCCTTAAACAAAAAGGTTTTTCCCTGACAGCAAAAGGAAAACAGGGAGAGAGCCAGACTAGCCTCCTGTTGAAGAAAGTTTCAGTGAGTGGGACCAGCCACTGAGAAGATATATTAGTAGCAGACCTCCAGTTCTTTTTTCTCTGCAATCTAATTCTCAGTGCATTAATTTCTCCTTAATAGGTTACTTTTGTGTTTCTTTTTATTTTTAGATTTAGCATGCTACATATCCAGACAAAGAATTTGGAGAAGGTTTTAAAAAATGTCTAAATTCTGTGGTTTGCACACCTTGATTTTTGCCTAGTAAATTCATTGCTGGGAAACATTGTAGTTCCTTTCAGGCATTTTGGATGTAAATCTTGTTTGACTGAACTGTACCTGCTCAACAACCAGACTCTACATAAATTCATCACCACAGAGAAGCTAAGGAGTGTGCTTACATTTCAAATTGTTGTTCTTTTAAGCCCTACATTGTTGAACTGGAAGATGAACTGAACAATATGGATCAATACTTTATTTTTGTTTGGTTTTTTGTTTGGCTTTCCCTCAGTGTGGGGCTTTTCATGCTCTCTTCAACACATTTTTCAGGAGAAAAGAATGACATGAAGAGTCTTCAGGGTTATAAATTATTAAAGCAATAAAATGACTATATAATATCTGATATTCAAACATTATTACCAGGAACTCCTCCTGCCAAAGTGCCACTGAAACATCTAGGCTCTAGATGCTGCAGACGAGCTATATATTTCAATTGGTATTATGTACAAGAGATTGGGTCCTGAACAATTAATTAATTTACATTCTTTCCCCCATCCTTGTCCTTTCCAGTCTGCATTTTTAATCAGTAAAATTGAATAGTGTTGGGTTTTTTTTTTAGAGATGTTATGAGCAGAGCTAAAAAGAAAATCATTCCAAAATAACTTTTTCAAGGTATGGATAGCCTTCATAAAGTAACATAGAATATACTGAAAAACAAGCTGTCTCTGCTGTTGCTAAATAAAACCAAAAGAACAAATTTGCTAAAGCTGTTCTGTTTATGTATTGATGAAAGGCTTTCACTAGTCATTACATATCTACAAGAATCTCTGCTCTATTCTAGCTGTAGATGATACAGTAAACAGGCAGAAAAATTGATAGATGCCCTATTCAGGCATTCTGTCATCTAATGCAGTTAAAATGGAACAAAAGGGAGATGGCATGATAACCCTTCTTCAAATGTCATTGCTGTCAACATGTGTGAGCAATAATCTGAAGAAGAGAGCCTCCTCTGGTCAACAAAGCTCTCCAAGCTATCAGGCATCTTACTTCTAGATCACATAAAGAACTAGCATGGGTAGAAGAGGCTCTCCTTTTCAGATTGTAATTTTCCATGTGTGGAGAAGAACAGTGGGGATACCACAATTCCTTCCTCACCTATCCTTACCTTAACTACCTTATGAAACAGCTGAATAAGTTTAGCTAGATAGACAGATAGGTTCTCGATTCAGATGTTAGAAAATAAACACATGAGGGGGCCATACTAGCCCTGTCCCTTCTGTCACTGTTTCTTTGTTAACCTCATGTGAAGAATAACTTTCTCCATGTGTGAGGATTTGCCACGCAAAACAAAATGATGATTATTCCATGCATAGAAGAGGCTCTTATTTTCAGAAAGTTGCTCTCCACACGCAAAGAGCAATGGAAACATGCAAGGAAGGAGCAGGGTTGGTGTGCTGTCCCTATTTATGTGTTTATTTTGTAATCCCTGAATAGGGCTGGAAATTAGACAGGGCATTTTCATACTACCAATACTACACAGGGCATTCTCATACTACACAAAGCTGGTATGAGAACTATATTCCACTTTAATTGTCATGACAGCATCCTATGGAGCCCTAGATTTGTATTTTGGTGAGGACACTTTGGGGCGGCCTGTAGGTGCTGCTTTTCCCGCCGGATCGTGGCCTCAGCTTCAAGAGTGGCAGCCTCCAAGGCCCCAATCGGCCTCTTTCCAGGCCGCGAGGAAGTGGCAAAAGGCCACTTCCCCGCGGCCTGGAATGGGGTGTCCTTGGGGCTTCAAGCCCCAAGGACACCCGATGGCGGCAGGGAGGAGGAGAAAGGGATCGCTCAGCCCCTTTCTCCCTTGTGCCGTTGGCGCAGCCATCTGAAGGCTGCGCCAGCGATGCAAATCACTGAAGGAGCTCCGTTTCGGAGCTCCTTCTCGTGCCGCAGAAAGGGTGCTCTATACATCCACGCCGCCCCGTTTGGAGGCGGTGCATTCGTGACGTAATGGCGGCCCCCGTGTGGAACGGGCACCGCCATTTTGTACATCCTGGGGACATACTAGGGTTAGGTGCGTGCATAAGGCACGCATTTTGCCTAACCCTAGTACGTCCCCAGGACATACTTTACACCCGTCTATAACAGGCCTCAGATTCCATAGGATGAGGTCATGGCTAAAATTGCATAGCATGCATAGTCCTGGCCCCCTGCATTGTTGCATCTATCTCTCTCTACATATGAAAGATGTCTTTCTGAAAGGTGGAAAAACCACACTTCTCTCTACAAATAAAGAATGACTCTTTGGAGGGGAGAATAGCAATACTTTCACATAACTTGAAATCCATCTGCAATAGAATGTGTGCTCTTCAGTAGCCCTCCTACAAATGGTCTCTTTTGCAGTCTTTGAGTTAAATTTTGCTGATTTTCTATGCAGAGGGAAACTAAATAAATGATATTATGTTGTTTTTGGCTTTCATTAGTTAAACATGTTGGAGGGAATCACAAGCAAACTGTAGCAGGATGTGTGTTTGTATATACACGATTATTCAAAAATATTTCCAGGTAAATGTGTATAGAATATTAGCTTTAAAATTGCTCTGCAGGTGAACAATAATATTTGAGGAAAGCTAGTCTATACTTGCATGGAGACTTTCCAGTGTGAAGTAAATTCATCCTTTTTCTTTTGCCATGGGGCACTCAGGAAATCTGTAATTAGACATGAGAGAGCAAGTCCTTTATGCCACTTTCGTACTCTTATCTCCAGATGATATAGTAAAGTTATAAGGCAAAATCTAAACACTTTAAGACAACAACAATATCCTTTTCTTTTATTTGTGCTTGTTATGCCTTAAAAGAAAATTACAATGCTGACTATTTAGTAAATACTGACTAGTACCATCCCCATCCCACCCTAGGAAAGAACTATGTTGTTGAATACCCTTCAACAAGATTTTGTGGTAACTTCTGAACAGCTGGTAACAGCAGATTTAAAAAAAAACAAAAAAACCTCTAATGTGAAAATCACTTTTCAATGACTTCTTGTTAGTTTTTTTTTTTTTTGGGGGGGGGGGGTTCAGGCCATGTGTCTGTGTTTTGAAAGAATTTATTCAAGTATAAATTTATTTATCAGACGAGATTGGTCGTGTTCAGGGTTATATGGCTGTAGGAAATGCATTATAAATATCATTATGAAATATGGGCAATATGTTACAAATATCATTATGCAGTTGTAGAAATGCAAGACAAGACATTTAAGATATATATTAAATGGTCTCGGGCAAAGAAGAAAGAAAGGAAGACATGGGTGTATCATAATTATATAATACATATTTGCGTAATATGGTGTAGCTTCTTTCCTTTCCCTCTTCCAGTAAAGAAAACAATGCAACACCAACAAAAAGAAGAAAATGAAGCCTTAGAAGATCGAAGAAAAGAAAGAAACATTTTAAGTCTCAAGAATTAAAGATATGATGACAATTGTAACTTTAATAGGAATTTATGTTTACTATATGCTTTGTTTATATTTTGTGCAAACTTTATGTGTGATTCTTTGTTTATATGTTTGTATGTAAATTTGTATGTACTTTTTCAAATAATAATAATAAAAAGGATTAAATTTATTTATCCAGAACATGGCCACATAGACTGAAAATCCCACAAAAGAACTATGGATGTCAGCCATGAAAGTCTTCAGATTCTTGTTAGCATATTGTAAAATTATCTTGTTTTTTCTCTTCAGCATATGCATATTTAAATTTAATGCAGATTATACTATATGTAACTCTCTCCCTCTCACTCTGTGTATCTTTGTGTGCATGTAATTTTGAGCTAATGAAAGTCACCTACTCCATACATCTGGCACGGACTTTGAAACATCCTTTTTTTCACATCCAAGAAGGTGAAGCTGAAACTGAAGCAAAGCTGTGATGATCCTTCACCTATTAATCATTCATGCATCCAAGAAGGCAACAGCAGGATATTTTGGTATATTCACTTGTGGTTTTTTGTTTTTTAGCTCTTCCTACTCCTTCTTATAGCAACTCCAGTCAGCAAAGTGACACTTTCTTCACTGTGATAGAGGGCAAGTGCAAAATGCTTCCTTTCAATGCAAGATCACCCCAATTGAATCAACTTGCCCTTCAGAATGGAAGCTTGTCAAGCTAAAAAGAGCATCAACCAGGTATTTACCTATATGACCATAAAGAAGCATGTAAAACAATACAATGGTAACTTTCATACTACAGAATTGTAGTTTTATGTTTCCACTTTAACTATCATGGGCACTAGTGCCTCGCCAAACTACAATCCTCAGGATTTCATAATATGAAGCAATGACACTTAAAGAGAGATCCTCCTTGCCCCTCAGGTGGGGTGGGAACCCACCCTGCTGAAGTTCCTAATTAGCTGCATTGGTCATTAGCTGCTTATTTTGGGGAAGGGAAGCCATCATCTGGAGCCAGGAGCCTTCCGATTTCTGATTCCTCTGCATCAGATTCCTTGGCCTCTACAGAGTGAGTTATAACACTTTGTGCAGTGGGTAAGTAGGTGTGTATGCATGTACATAAAGATATAAGGGGGTGCTGAAAAGTTCTTGGCCTAACCGAAAGGAATTACCTAGAGCCATGAGACTTATATGCTGTTCCACATAGTCCCCCGAAAGTTTGATGCATTTGGCACATTGTTTCTTTAACCCTTCCACCAAAAAATAAAAAATCTGATGTCTCTTATTAAGATTTGTTTATAAAGTGCTGTAATTTGCACAGTGCTGTACATGGTAAACAATAGTTAAAAATAGATAAAATAAAATAAAGACCTGCTGGCAGCATACAAGAAAAAGAACAATTAGAGGTTGATACATATATTAAAATTTGAAGAAGTGCAATATAACAATACACGTTAACATAAACACAGGCTAACAATCAAATAGCACCTGGGAATGCTTCCCTAAAAAGTGTTGTCTTCAACTCAGCTTTGAAGCTGGTTAAAGAAGTGATGAACTGCATTTGTATGGGAAGGAAGTTCTGAGAAAAGGGGGTAGCAAGAGAGAAGGGGCAGATCTGATCAGAAGAGGTGAGAATGCTTGGCTGGAAGAGCAGTCCTTGGCGGTTTACAGACCGCCAAATAGTACGTCATCAATACGTACTAGGGTTAGGAAGGGGCGGTGCTTCCGCACCCCCCTAACCCTAGTACGTATTGAATACGTACAAGATGGCGGCGCCCTGTTCATACGGGCGCCGCCATCTTTACGTATCGGACGCTGAGCGTCCGTACGCGTCGCGGGTGTTGTGACGTAGTGAGTGCGCCCCTGGCGCCTCACTACGTCGCAAACGCGACTTAAAAAGAAGCTCCATTTTGGAGCTTCTTTTTCGGTCCGCGCAGGAGTCGGGCCGTGTGAAGGTTCCGGCTCCCCCGCAGACCTACTGGCGGCAGCGGCAGACCCTTGATTACCAAACCATAAGCCCTGACTAGGAAAGTAAGGGGAAACTAGCTTGGACTAGTAGGGAGGAGCCAATCCATGCAGAGCTTTAAAAGTCACTATCAGAAGTTTATAACAGATGCAGAAAGGGAGAGGGAGCCAATGGGTAGATGAGAATAAAGGAGAAATGCGATAGAAATGATGAGCAGACATGATGATATAAGCAGCAAAGTGTTGAACAGAAATTAGAGGACAGAAGTAGGAAAGAGAAAGCCCTGTCAGAAGAATGTTACAATAATCCAGTTGTGAGACCACCAGCACATGGACCAGCATCTTAGCAATGGAAGCTAAGGGAAACAGTCTGATTTTTGCAATATTGTAAAGAAAAAAATGGCACACCTTGGCTGTAGCCTGAATCTGGGAAACACACGACAAGGAAAAATCAAGAATAAAACTAAGATTATGGGCTTCCTGCACAGGTTGAATACAGATATCGTCAACTAAAACAGAGAAGGAGTATTGCACAGTTGGCTTAGGTGGGAAGACAAGTAGCTTGGTCTTGACCATATTGAACTTCAAACACCAGTGAAGCATCCAGTCAGAGACAGCCACAAGACAAAATGAAACTTTCTGTTCAACAGCCGGAGAAAATTCAGGGGTGGAGAGATACAGCTGAGTGTCATCAGTGTACAGATGGTATTGAAAGCCAAAGAGCTAGATTACCTAAGGACAGGGTGTAAAGAGAAAACAACAGGGGTTCCTACTGAAATACTGCTCTGATACTGCTGTCACCTCTGAATCATTAAAAAAAAATGTCCACCCTTTCAAACTCTTTTTAAGGTTTGAAAACAAACAAACAAACAAATAAATAAATAAATGGAGCAAAATCTGGTGAGTAGGGTTGATGGTTTATGCACTCAAACCCAAGATTCTTCAAAACATCCATCATCTTGCAAGCCCTGTGAGCAAGTACATTGTCCTCCAAAAAGCGAACACCTTTGCATAACTTCCCTCACTCTTGGAGATTTAAATATGAGAATTTAAAAAAAAAACCCTATACTTTTTTCTCAGAGATATAAATCATTCTCAAAGATTGATATGTTCTTAATATCAAAAATCACTCAGTCATAAAATAAGAATGGATATTTTTCCAAACTCTTTTTTGATCATAATCCAATATCTTTCACACTGTTTAGTAAAAAGGAGACTTTTAAATGGATACTGAATGAGTTATTGTTAAATGATGAAAAAGTGATTACTAAAGCTAAGAAATGTTTGGAAAAGTTTTTTTAAAAATCATTTAAACAAAGGGACTGATCTTAAAACAGTATGGGAAACAAGTAAAACATTTGAGAGGATTTCTGGGAAGGTCTGGAAAAAAATGTAACCAGGGTCACTTAAATGTGATTACAAAGTTCCATGCCATTGCCTTGCAGTATGCCTTAAAAGGTGACAATCGATTCCATAAATTAATTATGCACTAATTGTATTATTACAATTGCATGCTTGTTTGCTTGTATGATTTGTGTAATGCAATTAATTGCAGAAAGAGCTTCCTTTTACTTATATTATTTTTATTACAGTATTTATATCCCAATCTATATATCACAAGATCTCAAGGCAGTGTACAGATTAAATGCATTTAAAACCATTTAGAACCATTCCTTAGTCTATCCTAAATCTCGCACCAGACATTTTCTTTGGATGGCCCCAGATCCCATGCTGGATGAAAGACATGGTATTAAACAAACAAACAAACAAACAAATCCCATAGAAAATCCAGTCCATCTGCCTTGGTCCAGGCCTCGGAGGTAGAGAAGAACTGCTGGACCTGATCCCATTCCCCACCACCTCTCCCTTCTCCTTTTGTGTCATGTCTTCTTAGATTGTAAACCTGAGGGCAGGGAACCATCTAACTAAAAGATTGTATGTACAGTGCTGTGTAAATTTACAGCGCTTTATAAATTAAGGTTGATGATGATGATAATAATAATAATAATAATAATAATAATAATAATAATAATAATAATAAT
>NC_056524.1:224456837-224468601 GCF_019175285.1 Sceloporus undulatus | reverse complement strand
AATAGAGCTTCATAAAACTTCAAAATTCTATTTTGGGGAGTCCCACAACACAAAACAACCAGAACTCTTTCCCCACAAATACAGCCCAAATATAAACTGGCAGTGACATTATCATCATCATCATCCCCACCTTTCTCCCAGTATAAGGACACAGGCAGATACCAACCAATTTGAAAATTATCAGGTTAAAAATAATATAAAAGCATTACAATATAAAAGCATTACATGTTTATAAAAGTATAAATATAAAGTTTAAAAACAATACACATTAAAAATATTTAAATTATTAAAAACTATATAAAAACCTTGACATCTGAATTGTACAGCATTTAAAAGCCAAGGCACTGAGAAGGCCCTCTCCCTTGTTGCCTCAGATGTTGCTGTCAAATAACCACAGTACAACATGTTGGAAGTAAGGCCACAACTTTATTTGCAAACAATTGGTAGGGTTGGCACAAAGCATAATGTCAGGATCTGTGCAATCAAACCACCCGATGTAGTCTGATTATCCAAACCGGGCACCCACCCGGTGCTTGGGATGACCTAGGGGCTAAGGAACACACTTGACCGCAAACCTTGTCTTGCGTTCACCAATTCACAAAGCCCCTAGTCACCGGGAGGTGCTCCTGCGTTCTGGCCCCCGCAATGGCCAAACGCCTGCCCTATTCGCCCCCGGGTACCTATTGACTCCCAAACCAGAGCTCTATAGCCCTGGTACCACAACGTGCAGATCCTGGCCTATGCTGCCGCCAAGTTGTGACTAAAAACCACCTAAGAACAGCGGTGGGCGGGCGGGAGAAGCACCAAGACTTGCTCCCTTCCACAGCTTGGCTCCGCTCTGCTCGAAGCCAAGCAACCGACTGAGGGAAAGGGCCAGCAACACGGCCTTATATAGGCCTAGGCCCCTCCCTCCCTGCGTGCTTTGTGGGGCCCCGCCTCCAAGGCCCAGCCCACCAATGGGCAGCCTTGGAGGACCGGAAGCCCTGCACCAACGAAACCGTCTCCCAGAGCGTCACGGAGCGGAAGGGCCGCCCCTTCCGCCCCCGCGCACCAATAGGGAGCCGGGCAAGCCCCAGAGCACTCTGGGGCTTGTAGTCCAGCCGCGTCTAGCGGCAAAACGGTCTGCCCGGCGAGGCGGGCGACCGTTGCTTCCCATTAAACTAGCATGAGATGGTGGTGGGACAGAGAGAAAGGCCTCTCCAGATAATCTTAGTGCTCTAATGAGTCCAAAAAGAGAGATAACCTGGACCCAAGCCAAATAGGACATGGCTCCATCTCTTCTTGTTGCCCTAAAATGGAAGCCATTACAGCACAGTGCGGTTCTCTTATGAGCTCTGGAGCTCATAAGAAACCAAAAATCAGAGGCCCTTTCACATGACACAGTTATAGTACTATGATTCCACTTTAGCTGCTATGGCTGCATCATATGAAATCCTGGAGGCTGCATTGGGGGGGGGGGGGAGATTAGAGCACTAAATGCCCTTCCCCAAACTCCAGATGGATCAGTCTTTGGTCCTCTGGAACATGCCTACCCTTGTCATTGATCTCTGTATCTCCGAAGTGGAAGCCAAGAGATGCTCATGTGCTTGTGGCAAAGTTATTGGCTGGGCTCCAAGGATCTGTATAGGCTCACCGAAGGAGATTGTATAATATGAAACAGAAGGCACTAGTATAACGCAGCACTGATTAGCATTAGACTGTATAGCCTGCTTCCCTCTTAATTTTCCCTTTAGTCCTTGCACTGTACTTGATGAGCATATTCATATCATCTGAAAATTATTCTTCATTCTGTATTGCAACCTGGATGACTAATGCCATAGCAGGGACATTAGGAGGAAACAAACAATAATTGTGTTGAAAAACAATCTGTAACTACTGTTTTATGAACAAACATCAAGTAATTATAGAATCCAATGTTAAAACCTCAATTAACCTTGTTGAAACAAGTTTTTACTTCAGTGTTGTGAGGGAGGAAGAACTTCAGATATGTTAATCAGTCTAATATGGTAAATAGATGGTGGACATTTTCTTTTCTAATATACTGGGCTTTTCTTTCTTTGTTCTTGTTCATGAAGCAAAAGTATCTTGTGATCAGCTGCAAAAGTTCCACAGCAGTGTGGTATAGTAATTTGAGTTAATTAACTCACTATTCAGCCATTGATTGAATGGATTTACTTTAGTTGAAATTAACCAACAGGATGCCAGCCATATTTTATATTTTATTGTTGGCCCCATGTAGAACCAAAACCCTCACTGGTGTGTTTCTCTTTAAGAATGGGTGGTAGTTACATTTCCAAAGAGTATCGAGCATGGTAGTCTATGAACAAGGACGTAGCCGGGGGGGGGGGGGGGTTGGGGGGGGTGGGCCCCCCCCCCCCTTCAGGCCCTGGGGGCATTCAAGCTCCTTCCTCCCCCCCTCCTCCTCATCATTAAAACCACGGAGCTCCGAGAGGGGAAGGGGGAAAGACAAACCAAGCTCTTTCCCTTTCGTTTCCATAGGAGTCAGTCTGGCTTTTACAGTGGTGCCCCGGGATACGAAATGATCGCGTTACGAAATTTCCGGGGTACGAAAAAGTTAGATTGGAAAAAACTGTTCCAGGTTACGATATTTTTTTCGGGTTACGAAATTTATTTCGGCGCGAAATTCAAACGCAAAGCGCGGCTAGCGGCTTTCCAGCACTAACGGAAAGCCTTTTCGGGTTGCGAAATTATCGGGTTACGAACGGAACGGCGGAACGAATTAATTTCGTAACCCGAGGTAGCACTGTACTCCTTCTCCTCCTCCTCCCCCCCTCCTCCCTTGTGTTTTTGCCAAAATAAAAGTCTCTTCCAGGGAGGGAGGAAGAGTGGGAGGGTGTGTGAATCAAGGGGGCACTTTAAAACTCCTCCGTCCCCTCCATCAAAAGCACGGAGCAGGACTAGAGGGGAAAATTCGCTGGGAGCAGGGAGGCTGAGAGAGAGAGAGAGAGGGAGGAAGAATGGGAGGGTGAGGAGGCTCTCCTGCCGGCCCTGGCAAAGCCAGGAGGAGCCCAAGTGCCGCCCCTAAACTTCTGTTGCGGGGCCTGAGGGGAGGGGCCAAAAAGCCCTGGAGGAGAGGGAGCGAGCGAGGGAGGGACAGGAAGCTGCATCAGGCTGCATCCACACTCAAGAAATAACCAGGTTTGGCAGCGATTTAACTCTTTTGTGGCTCTTGGCTATGGAATTCTGGGAGTTAGCATGTTCTGGGGTCCAGATATCAAGGCTTGGCCCTTTTCTGCTCCTTCCAGCCTTGTTTTTTTCTCATTTTTAAAAGAAAAATAAAATAAAATACACTTAGCTGGCCCCTTTTCAGCATATCAATGGGGATGCTTTGATGGAGAGTTCCTGCATGGCAGAATGGGGTTGGACTGGATGGCCATTCTTGGGGTCTCTTCCAACTCTAGGATTCTAGGATTAATTAATTAACCTAAGGAATCAATCTAAAGGTCTGGGCCTCTCTGCCCTCCTGCCTTGGAAGCAAAGTCCATTGGAAGACCTCTGGGTTTTACTTTGCAAGGAGTTTTTATTTTCCTTATTTTTGTCTTTTTAAAGGAGTTTCCCCAAAATTCTGCCAGAGGATGAATTGGGGCTCTGGAGTCCTATGGCTCTGCTCCAGGCAATGCTAGACTGCAGGGCCCATCATCCAGCAGCACCACAGACTGCTGGGAACTGCAGTCTAATAAGGTGCACACTGCAGAAATAATCCAGTTCAACACCACTTTAATGCTATGGAAAATCCTGGGATTTGTAGTATGTTGTGGCACCAGAGCTCTCTGACAAAGAATGCTAAATATCTCACAAAACTACAATACCCAGATGTTGTTGTTGTTGTAGTTGTTGTTATTTTCTTAAATCCCGCCTTTCTCCCAATATACAGACTCAAGGTGGTGATTTTCCATAGCATTAATCTATAGTATATCTTTCTACAATGTAGATGGACACCTCCATTACATAATTTGTTGAGGATGCTTTGACTGGGAGTTCCTGCATGGCAGAATGGGGTTGGACTGGATCAGGGCCCTTCTAGGGGTCTCTTCTAACTCTATGATTCCATGATTCTGTAGCACTCTGAGCCTACTGTGATTTTAATTGTTTTTAAATGTATAACATTTTAAAGTTATAAAGTCTTATAATGCAAGCCATGCACTGATGGACTATTTCACAATAATTTTGTATTTATTGATTTTATACCCTGCCTTTCTCCCAAAATAGGATTCTCTTAAAGGGGTTTGTTTATTATAAAAAGAATGGAACGTATAATGCCTTGGAATTAAAAATTATGATAGATAGATAGATAGATAGATAGATAGATAGATAGATAGATAAGTCTTGGAATTAAAAAGTGTGTGTGTGTGTGTGTGTGTGTGTGTGTCTTAAAATTAAAAATCCCTCTTGGAAGTGGGAATGAAATGTTGTGTGGATGCAGCCTGGGTTCTTAGCTCAGCTCAGAAGTTGGAATGCAGTGTCTCAAAGCATGAGCAGAGTGTCTCTGAGCATGAACAGAGTGGCTGCCGCTCATTGCTTGAACAGCTGCGCTTTGCTTTATCGGGCTGAATTTATCTGATGTAAACGCCTTCAGAGGAAGGACTCAGTTTGCATCTGCACTGAAAAAAATAATCCAGTTTGATGCCACTTTAGCTGCCCTTGGCACCATATTGTGGAATGCTGGGACTTGTAGTTTGTTGTGGCACCTGACAGAGAAGGCCAAACAGCTTCTCAAAACTACAAATCCCAAGATTCCATAGCAGCACGGAGCCATAACGGAAGTTCAAGTGGTGCCATTCTAATGTAAATGCTCAACCTCCTTTTTGTGTTGGGGGGGGGCTCTTAGCCTCTCAAAATGGTGGCACTTAGTCTGCCCCCCCCCCTTCCCAAAATCCTGGCTACGTCCCTGCTATGAACAATAATTACCAGGAACCAAAACAATAAAGTCAGGGAAAGAACTCTCAAAAACAGATGAGGTTCTCTCAAGCACTTTGCCAAGAAAACCTGTAATTAACAAGATGATTCCAAACCAAGCCAAGAGGAGTTTATCCATCACTGGGGTAGGATTAGACTCCTAATTGTATGCCTTAATTGGATGTGGCAATTATGTTATTTCTATAACAATTGCAATTCTTTACTCATTTGTGTAGTACAGTGCACCCTTCCCTTACATGAGGGATCCATTCTGAACACCAACCACCCCACGTAAGGGAAATAATGCATATAGTGGAGCCCCAGTGAAAACAATGGAGCTCATGCCCATGTTGTGATGCATGCACCATTGGCGCGTACGTCATTACCTCTTCTGGCATGCTGCTTTCAGGATATGCTGAAAGCTGCATATGGTGCATCCACATATGACACAGGCACACTGTATTGGCTTCAAAAGTTACCAGAACATACAAAGAGTTGCTGAGTCAGACCAAAAAAATGAGAGGCAAAGTGAAGCAGCTGCCTTAGTGTACAAGAGCTGTGGACAGGGGCTGACAGGAAGGAGTTGAGGTCAGAACATGTACATGTAGCCTCATGGCCTAAGATTTAATGGAAGCTGTTGTCCTCTAGCTATTATTATTATTATTATTATTATTATTATTATTATTATTACTACTATCCTTTATTTATATAGAACTATGGATTTGCACAGCACTGTACACACAAACAATAAAATAGATACGAGTAAACCTGCCCATGGCATACAGGAAAGGGTTCAATAAAACAGGCAACAAATTAAAAACATAATAGTCATGCAATGCCTGGGAATGCTTCTTGGAACAGGATGGTCTTCAGCTCCGTTTTGAAACTGGTTAAAGAAGTGATGACCCATGCTTCTCATGGGGGAAGGAGATTCCAGGAGTGAGGGGCAGCAAGTGAAAAGGGACAAATCCGGGATGGGGCAGAGAAAATCCTGGGCTGAGACAGCAGACTTTGACTACCAGAACGGAGGGCCCAAGCAGGAAGGTGAGGAGAAAGAAGGTCTGATAAATAAGGAGGGGCCAGCCCATGGAAGGCTTTAAAAGTCAACAACAGGAGCTTATACTGAATATGAAAAGCAAGGGGGAGCCAGTGAAGGGATGACAACAAAGGAGAGATATAGTCGGAGTGGTGGGCGGATGTAATAATGCACGCAGCTGAATGCCTGGATAGAAATTAAACAGTGGAGGTGAGAAAGAGGAAGCCCAGCCAGAAGGATGTTAGAGAAATCAAGTCGTGATACCTCTTGGACATGGACCAGAATCTTGGCAGTAGAGGCAGAGAGATATGGCCGGATTTTGGCTATCATTTAAGACTTAACTGCTATTCCAACCAACTTTTATGCACAGAGTGAGAGCAGGGGTACCATCTTGTCTTCCATCTCAGGACAGAATGTATCTGTCATCTGTCCCCCCCAAAGTCATATCTGGTCCTACATTCTGTTTCCCATAGTGACCAACCAGATGCTAATGGGAAGCCCACAAGCAGGACTTGCATTCAAAAACTTTTCATCTTATGTTCCCTGGCAATTAGTATGCAGAGGGATACTGCTTCTAATATCAGAAGACACATAGTTGTGTCATGATAGTAGTTATTAATAGCTTTGTCCTCCATTAGGCTTAACTAAATGAAGTCTAATGGTACACATAACAGTTGGGAGATGGGGTATGGCTTAATAGCTAAGCACATGCATAAAGGCCCTCGGTTCAGTCCTGGGAATCTCTAGTTAAGAGAAAGAAGGCCAATAAAAATTAGGTGAGATTCCACATCGAGCAGCTATAGTGTCACACTGTGCCATGAAGTTCAGCATCTACCCCCTGCTCCAACAACTGTCAAAGTCTAGGAAGCAGCCCTATTTTCCTGCCTCCCACTGGAGAAAGAAACAGTTCAGATTATGAAGAAGCAACTGGTTTGAAGTAAAGGGGGAGAAAAATGAGAGTGTGTTCAAAGATGAAGTGCACCCTCCCTTTTCTTCCCCAGGAGTTCTGAGCTGCCATATCTTCATTGTCTGAATTCCTTCCCTCTTCCCTTTTCCACCAGCTGCAGGACAAAGGCTTTGGCTGGACTGCAAATGGCTAGATAATATGTAGCTTCCTATACAAAAAAACATTATCATGCACATGTGTAAGCCACACTTATTAGCATGTACATCACAGGATGCTGCTCAATGTCTGCCAGAGGCTGTAAAGAAAACCTGTCAGCCAGAATAGACTATATTGGGTTAGATGGACATGCCAACTGTGATATAGCAGCTTTCTAAGGTCACATCCAAATTATTTTATTTTCTCTTCACCATCAGACAGTTACCAATGTTATTTTAAACACAGGTATTTTTCTGTCTGGGGCAAAATATGCTTTTAATATAAGACTTTTTGTATAAGACTTATAGAAGAGATGCCAAAAGCCTTTTCTCCAATAATATAGAATGCAAGGAGTGAAAACAAATTCCACAATCATATTTGGAATCCCCTGAATCATTTATCATTTTGGACACGCATGGGCTGTCCCGAAACCAGGGACAAAATAATGATGCCTCAGAGATGTTCCTTTCAAATGTGGAATGTTTCAGTACAGGAAAGAAGAGCTCTAACAGGGATGCTTTGCAGGTTAGGTATATGTACAGTAATTAAGAAAAGAATGTCAATTCTGAACAGCTGTAGAGTCATTGCAAAGCCAAGGTTGACCTTTTTGTTCAAAGTTTATTATCTCATTTCAGCATTTTTGTGCTATAAGAACTCCAACCAATTCAGTGTTACTGCTGGTTACTGTGGCATGTCCTACCACTAGACAGAACAGCAGATCAGAGATGCTATGTACCTCAGGTAGCAGATTTGAGAGGCTATGATGTTAAAACAATTTGGCTATCCCTGGGTATCATGCACCTTGGTGGTGGGAGCACAGATTTGCTGCATCATCTCAGGCAATGTCTGATGGCTACTGCTATTTTTATCCAAAGAAAACCAGAACTCTGCTGCATCAGTCCAAGGTTCCATTTATTCCAATATTCTGTTTTTCACTGTGGCCAACGAGAGGCATTCCAGAAGTCCACAAGCAAGAGAATGACCATGATCTTATTTCAGTATACTGCCTTTGAACCTAGAGGCTCCAGGAAGCCATCCGTATGGTGCTATTAGAATGAATCACTTATAGACAGTCCAGAGTTGCTCTTCAAGCTAGGTCTACATCATCTGGTCACTGGTCAAACACATTTCCTAAGGCCTTACATTTCCTGACTGTGCTATGTCTGAAAGTGTCAGACATAGTCTCTGGCTCTGATTCCTTTCTTGCACCATGCATCATTTGTAAGATGAAAATAAAGGTGTTTTTATTTATTTATTTTAAGAGTTGCTACAGCACTTATTCCTGGGAGGTCTCATGCCTGACACAGCCATTAAAGAAATCTGGATATTTATGTTGGCCTAATAGCTACAGATTTGGACTGCAGTTTGGGAGAGCCAAGTTCAAGTGCACTGAGTCTCATGGATCACAGTCTCTCTCTCTCTCTCTCTCTCTCTCTCTCTCTGATTTATCGCTGAAGATAAAATGGGGGATATGTGGTACCTTCAGTTCATTGGAGGAAATATGTGGTAACCAATCACTTAATTGTTACATGAAATTGAGTAATCCAGATGTTCAAAGAATAAGTGTCAGTTTTTACTCCCATTCTCTATCATTCTTTCATTCTCTCCTTTCATAGCTTTATCTTAGAATAGGTGCATTTTCTCCAAAGTGCCATCCCTTATTATGTTAGAAATAAAACAGACTGAGCAGACTGACATGGCCAAAATCTATTGAGACATCAGTTTTAATCAAGAAGCCTGCTGACAAGACATGTTCTGATTTCACTGTACCTTAATAAGAGCCAAACCTCCTTCTGTGCTAACATTCACCAGATATTCTCTAATTTGAAGGAGCTAATATTTCTTTCATAAATGACTGCCTTGTCATGAGTACCTGTCTAGCAAATGTTATGTTTGATCAGTGATTCTGGCTATTAATGAAACAGGATGAAAAGAAGCATAATGGAATCTTCTGGCTCAGGTGACCATAGTGAGGCAGGACCTAGTCTGGAAGTACACAATGCAACAACTATGCTCAAACTAACCAAGTCTAGGGCCGGTTACACACCGGCACTTGGGACGTCCGCAGGACGTCCCATTTTAAAAAGGGGGCGTCTCTTCTAGACGCCCCTGGGTCTAATAAGGACTCTGTCCGTACAATATGACGCCGGCCGTTCCACACAGCTGGCGCCATCTTTACGTATCGGACGCATAGCGTCCGAACGTGTCGTGGCGCCTATGACGTCGCGAATGTGCCAGCGGCGCCTCGCGACATCATAGAGGCGCCGCAAGAAGGAGCGGTGTGGCTGCTACGGCTCCCGCACGGAGCAAGCGGCGGCGGCGGCAGACGCCTCAAAGCAGCGGTCTATAACCCGCCTATGTCTGTTCATTGCGTGGATAAAAGACCACCTGAGGAGCCTGTGTTTCCACCTGGAAATTCTATGCCTTGGTTGGAAAAAAGACCCACTGAACAGATAACTATACAGACGGACAAAGTGAGGATGATGAGTGGCTGAGGATGCTGCCTCTGAATATAATTGCATTGGACATGGAGCAAGTGCTGTAGCACTGCAAACCATGCACTGCAGACACAAATAGGTCTGTGTGAAACCAGTAGTGTGGCGTTGGGGAATCTTTGGATTTCCAGATATTTGAGGCTATATCTTCCAGCATTCCCCATCACTGGAGATGATGAGAATTATCACATTCTACATTCGAACAACTAGGTAGGAAACCCAAGGAAAATACTGAGTTTAACTAAGTTGTAAACTTGAACTAATAATTACATATATAAGATCAGGCACACCTGAGTCTTCTAATCTTAGTGTTTGTATGCAGCATTTCCTGACCCCAAATAAGATTCCCTGGGATGAGTCTGTCAAAGTGATAATCATTTTCGTCAGGTGGTATTCACTGCTGTTTTCAAGCAAAGGTACAACCATGTTTTAAAATGGCACTTGGTCTTCAATTTGCCTTCCCCATAATCTCACAGGACTCTAGCAAAGTGTCAGATGTTTCTCTCAGAGGTGAATGTGGTCACAGGACTTCTAAATATAGGTTTCTACCTGCCACCTAGAAAGAAGCCCACTAATTTAAAAGTGGTATGTCAGACTTTAGATCCTAGTTTAAGTCTATTCATTTATTCAGCTTCCCCATTTTACTCATACATGTACATATCAGATGTCTCCTCCAGGCATTTATACTGACCACAGGATTAGCTACACACTTCTATTTGGCACTTCAGAGAATGGACCACTTTGGCACCAATTTGGAGTCAGTCTGCTTTAACTCTGGTCCTAAACCCAAGCTGAAACTCAGAAATCTAAAGGTTTATGTGTCCCTCTGACTGTCAGTCTAAATTCAAAAATTTGTGTAACATCTGTTCTCTTGAACAGAATTGGATGCAATTTGCAGGACAAACTACAGGGAATTAAGTGGAAGGGTTTTTTACATATGCGCGTGCGCACGCACACACACACACACACATACACACATACAGTGTATATAATATGTTGTTGTTAGCTGCCCTCGAGTCGGTTCCGACTCATGGTGACCCTGTGGATGAGACATCACCAAGATGTCTATTCTCCACTGCCCTGGCCAGATCCTGCAAGCCTCTGCCCATACCCCCCCCCCCAATTGAGTCTATCCATCTGGTTTGTGGTTTTCCTCTCTTTCTTCTACCCTCTACCTTTCCTAGCATTAGTGTTTTTTCTAGTGATCCAAGCCTTCTCATTATGTGGCCAAAGTACGATAATCTTAATTTGATCATCTTTACTTCCAAGGAGAGCCCTGGTCTGATCTGTTCAAGAACCCATTTGTTTGTCTTCTTGGCTGTCCATGGTATCCTAAGTACTCTTCTCCAGAACCACATTTCAAATGAGTTGATTTTCTTTCTGTCTGCTTCCTTCACTATCCAGCTCTCACCTCTGTACATGGTAATTGGGAATACAATGGCCTGAACGATTCTGACTTTAGTGCTAGTTGTATGTCTTTGCTCTTCAGTATCTTTTCCAGTTCTTTCATAGCTGCCCTTCTCATTCCTAGGGGCTGTACAGATTGGGAGAAAGGGGTAGCCAGAGGCCACCCCTTTCTCCCTTTGAATGGAAGCCGCAGCAGACAAATGCTGCAGCCTCCATGAGGCCTAAAAAGATCCCGCTCCTGGTGGGTCCTTTTTGTGCTGCATGCAGGGCACCATTAGCACCCTCATGCACAACGCTGAAATCTTTGCAGTGTGGTACTGTTTGGGTGCTGCACCACACAGATGTCATCATTGTGCACCCTGTATTAATGGGTGTGTGCAATCATGGCACCCACACGCTGATTGTAGGGCTGGACGCATGCAGATGCCCAGCCCTACAAAACCCTAATTTCGGCCCAGACCGGCACAAAGCACAGGTCTGTACACGGCTCTAGTCTTCTTCTTATTTCTTGACTGCAGTCTCCATTCTGGTCAATGTTTTATCCTAGATAAGGGAATTCTTTAACTATTTCAGTTTCCTCGTTATCTAGATTGAATTTGTGTATTTCTTCTGTGGTCGTTATTTTTGTTTTTTATGTTCAGCATCAGACCTGCCTTTGCACTTTCGTTTTTGACTTTCCCTTGTAACTGTTCCAATTCCTGAATGTCTTCTGCTAATATTATGATGTTGTCTGCATATCTTAGATTGTTAATGTTGCTTCCTCCTATCTTCACTCCTCCTTTTTCTGATTCTAATTCTGCTTTTCTT
>NC_056524.1:224428519-224446837 GCF_019175285.1 Sceloporus undulatus | reverse complement strand
GTCTCAAAATGGCTGCCAAGCAGCTCCTCTCCTTCTCCTCTCTCTGGCCGAGAGCTTTAATATATAAATCCAGGAGGGAAGTGATTTTTCTGGTGGTGGTTCAGTTTGTATCATTAACTGCTCCAGGCCCAGTAAGTACTATCATAAGGAATTCCAATGGCAGTCTAGCAATAGAATTATCTCCCCAGAGAATTTATGAAATCTCTCTTTTTTTAGAGGTATCCAAAAGACAGCATAAGACTAAAGGCCTATCCAATCCAGCATTCTGTTCACACAGCATTCAAACAAAAGCCTCTGGGCAGTCCACAAGCTGAATACAATGCACTTTCCCACTTATTTCTCCCTGAATACTGCCTCTGATCCTGGAAGTTATATAGAGCCATCATGACTAGTAGCTGGTGATAATCTTCTCTACCATGCAAGATTAGCAAATTCACTTTTTACTGTCATTCCTCTTGTGGTTGCACCACGCTGAACAGGTGTTCTGCCAGTGCTGAATCCTTTCCCTTCAGAGGTTTGGCACCTGCAGAACTCTAATTCAACTTGGAGCAGTGCATTATTACTCTTTCCAGTGCACAGCACCGCTACTTCCAACGCAACTTCCAGCATATGCTGGAAGCCGCGTAAGGCGTGCCCGCATATGACGTGGGCACACTGTACTAGTAACATTCTATTCTCTCACACTGTGACACATTTATTGGTCAACCAAAATGCACAAAATACATTATACATTTTGGCTGACCAATAATGGTATTGCTGTTTTGTGGATTTTGGATGTTAGTGTACTTTGCTGTACAGCCAACATGGCTATCCCTGGATATGTTTTCTAATGTGGCACAGTTTAACATTCTTGATGTTATTTTAAGCACCAACAGTGTTTTGTTTTGTTTTTCACTGCTCCTTTAAAAAAAATACTGACATTGCAGAGTTTTTCTACCACACTCAAATTATTCTGTTTCTGATCTCTTAGTACTGGTTGCCAATTTACTCTCCATTCTTTTGCATAAAATTGACAAGCAACACAGCAAAGATGACAAGGAGAAGCACAGAGATCATGCCAGAGTGGTGCAAAATTGACAAGTGTCTCTTGAACATGTGTTAGTGACCAGTCTTCCATCTAGAGATCTGAATAAACAGGTGCTTTTCATTTCCTCTTTTGTGCTGTATACAATAGGCATGCTCTAAGCAACACAATTGCTAATGTATCATTGCATTGTTCCCTATGTTTTTCTCACTTTTCTGTTCTGAATTTTTAAAAAATCCTACTTTTTAGGAAGGACACAATCTAGCTTTCGATGAATGGAAAGAAAATCCTCTAAGTTATGCAAAGAAAGACAGCAGTGGTATCAGAATTTTGTAATTTCAGTGTATATGTGTGTGTCTCTGTGTTTAAGCCTAATTTTCCCCCTCAAATGACCATACTTTCTACTTCATCTGGGAAGCCTGGCACAGGCTTTCTTTCCTCTCACAGAAAATGCTCAAATGACTAAAATAGCTTGCATAATCCCTCCAGCCTGTTTGTAGCTCCTGCCAAGTCTTCCCAATCTATTAACAGCCATGCTAATGAACTGAAAAGATTGTGTTGGCTGCCCTACCCCATGATAAAGCCCTTCTTTTTTTTTCTGGTGGGATGTTAATGTTGCCTGGGTCATTTCCTTGAAACTCCCAGGGTACATTGTTCTCAAGAGATGATGAAGTCATCAATATACTTGCAACTCTAAAAATATTTCCTAGGAGATGAGTCTATATATGAGAGCATCCATCCTGATGGAATTAAATATGCTGCCTAGGCACGATGGTAAGATCAGACCACTAAGTACTAGAAAATAGTTTTGTATAAAAAGAAAAATATAGATGTGAGAGACCAGTATTGATACTGTAGCAGCATGTTGGGTTATCTTACCCTGTAGCCATAGTACTGTAATGCTAAAGATGATGTCTTAGATGTTAAATACATAGAGATGTGACATTTTATTTATATTGTTTAAATATGTTGGTTGGAATTCTGTATCAGATATTTAACTAATTAAAGTGGTAGTATTCTAAGATATAGCGATATTAGTCAAGAAAATCAATATGCAACAGGATCTTGTAGCACCTTTGGAACTAACTGAAAGAAAGATGTTGGTAGCATGAACTTTTGTAGACTTCAGCTCACATCCATTCTGAAATATGCATCTAGGGAAGTAGGCTCAAGTCTATGATATTTCATGCTGCCAACTTCTTTCTTTCAATTAGTTTCAAAGGTGCTTGTTAACTAAGTAAATTCCCCTGGCCTGACTGCCCCCCCCCCCAAAAAAAACCTGACAGAAAAATCATTCAACCATTTTGTGATCACCAGCTGAATGGACCTCTTTCTCCCCATGCAGCTGATGCCCAGTAAAGTAAGTTAGAAGGTAACTTAGGAGCATGGCAATAGTGACATAAGTATACCTAAGTAGCTGATACAAAATTCCAGCCATTGTTGTTCTGTTTCTGGGATGGTATTCTTAGCAATCCTAACCAGCATATGGCAAAAAATGATTCCAACTCCTATTCTATTTATGCAGTGCTTTTCTTCACAAGTTCTTTTAGGAAATCAGTCAAATTAGTCAAAAGCTGGCAGCCTAATACTTCCCAGCATCTACATCAGAAGTGACCATCAATCAAGGGTTAGAGGGTTGCATTGCCTTCTCCCCGATACTTCAAAGAACTACTTACATTTCCCCCTGACCTCCCACATTATTTTTTAAAGAAAAATAAAAGATTAATCCACATGCTCCTATGCTTCCTAAGTCTCCCCATGTCTTTGGCAAATTTGCTGCTCACCACTTGGAGGGGTAGCCTTGTGTTGTGGGAGATGGTGTTGTGGAAGATTAGGCTTGCAACTGTCAAGCTGCAAGGAGCCCTCCTCAGGGCCAAACCCAGACTGAAGAAGGGAGAAGTTCTTAGGATTGTTCCTGCATTTATCCTAGCCATAAAGATCCAAAGGCACTGCTTTTTATTCTCTCTGCAGCTGAAAGATTGAACTGATGTAACTGCTACCATATTTTGGAAAACATACCCTCTAACACAGGGGTAGGCAACCTGCGGCCCATGGGCCGGATGCGGCCCGGCAAGGCCTTGGGACCGGCCCCAGCCTGGTCCTGCCTCCGACTGCCACCGGGGCCTTTGGGGGGCAATTGTCTATAGAAGCCTCAGAAACATGCATTTATATTAACATTTTTTAAAAAATCAGCAAATTTTTTCGTGTGTCCTCCATTTTTTTTAAAAAAGTGTCTTCCATTTGAAAATTTTGTCCTATATTTGTCCTGGTTTATTTATATATTTATTTTTTTTAAAATTTATTTAATTATTTATTTTTTGGCTTCGGCCCCCCAGTTGTCTGAGGGACAGCAACCCGGCCCCCGGCTCAAAAAGGTTGCCTACCCCTGCTCTAACATTTCAGAGATGCAGACTGGGACATGTGGCCAAGCTACATCAAAATGTGATCAAGATGGCAAAAGTTGTTAATGAGGAAGAACACATGAGCTACCAGCAGTTTGATTTACGAGAGTATCACATGCCAAATCCACGCCGGAATAGATGCAGGTTGTAACTGTCACCGACAGATCTTATTGCACTGCCCTATCCCCATGTAGTAGGCAACCCATATCAAATCCGGGCTTCTTCAGCAGCTTTTCAAGAATGGAAAATCCCATTCATTAAAAGCTGCAGGAAAAGCCCAGATTGGATATGGGCTGCCTACTGCCTGGGAATGAGGCAGTGAGATAACATCTATTGGTGATGATTACAACCTGCATCTGTCCCAGCACAGATTTGGCATACAATAATCTCTTTTGCCTGAGCATACTGAGAAAGGCAAGATTCTACCTCCTCTTCTCCTCCTTGCTGTGTTGAGTGCCAATTATTTATGCACTTTGAAGTCAGTTTGCAGCAGCTGAAGTAAGCTGATGACAAAAGAGGAAAGTGAGAGGAGAAGACAGAAAATGGGATATTTAAAAAGCAGTTGAAAAAGTGGAACAACACATGATTAATTCAGAGTGTCGCTGTCAAATTGGGACAATTAGAAGGTATGGGAGAGGTCAAGGGGAAAGTGATTTTCAGGCCCCCCCCCTTCTTACCAAAAGCATTTTTTTTTTAACATCATCACAGTGCAAGACATTGTTGGGGAGGTGATGGCCACATCTGTCAGGAGGTTTTGATTGTGTATTATTGCATGGCAGGGAGATGGATTGGATGGCCCTTGTGGTCTCTTCCAACTCTATGATTCTGTGATCAACATGAGGCTATAGCCACTCAGGGCCCAGAAGTATTTCACCAATTGCACCATTCATAATCTAGCCTTAGGTGAGATGCTGTCCCATTTATGTTCAAGGATTTTTTTAAAAAGCATCCTGGGATTTATACAGCAGGGATATATTTCCACTGCAGAGCAATATGTATGTATTTGACTAAAGGAGAGCTGTTTGGAAAGCTAAGGAAAGACGTTGCCGAGGCAGGTTCTTGAGAAGACAGCTTCCACTTATTTCAACCAATCCCCAACCAGAACAGAATCCCTCTGGACTGCTCACCATGGAGGAAAAGGGTTTATCAGATGCCTGCTTGCCACTGCAATGCTTGCCAAATCCTTCTGCCAAATCTACAAACAGTTCTGGCATGGACCAGGTGACTGCAGTACTAATGTAAAACCTACTCTGATCTGTGTAGCCTTCCAGGATGATTTTCATGGGAAACAATAATAGAATAATGATTTTCATGGTAAGGATTGAACACTGACAATAATTAATTATTATCCTTTGAAATATGCTATGTTAGCCAATAATTTCATATGGTTATAAAGACAGCAAATGAATGCACTGCAGGCAAGGCTGTAATCTGAAATGAGTGTGTGGACAAAAAGTCTAGGGGGGATGAAAATAGGAAACACAGTAATTTTATTAAAACAATATGTTGTAATGGGATGTTAAAAGGAAATAAAAAGCATAAAATACATGCAATCCTATAAACAAACAGGCTTGTGCTGGCCTGTAAGCCACGCCCTAACAAACACAAGGCTAGTGTTGCCAGTCAGTACTAGGTTTGAAAACTGCAAATCCCAAACAGTATAACAGAACATAAGGAGGTGTCAAACATACAAAATGCCAGGTACAATGACAGATAAATTCCTTTGCACCTCTCAGTAAAAAATTAAAAGGGATAGCACAGTATTCCCATTACAATTGCAAAGTGAACAAACAGAGACCAAACGTGTTTC
The DNA here is from genome assembly GCF_019175285.1 of Sceloporus undulatus. Lineage (NCBI taxonomy): Eukaryota > Metazoa > Chordata > Lepidosauria > Squamata > Phrynosomatidae > Sceloporus > Sceloporus undulatus. The sequence goes on along the minus strand of NC_056524.1, from coordinate 224,441,601 downwards.
GACTATGCGTCTTCATCAGTGGTCATGGAAAATTGTAAAGATAAAATAGGTATGGGTCATATAACAACAAAGGATAGACAATAGGGAAGACCATGTAATTAAAAACACATAATGCATAAGTACCTAATAATGCAGCCTTGTAAGGTAAATCATATAATATGTAGGGACATCCAGTCGCAGTAAGCAAGTTGTTGGTCCTCTTGGACCTAATATAATGCCTGGAAAAAATATGTATACATATATATATACAGGCAAATTATAAATTATAGATTGTAATAGCAAGAATTTAAATAAATGCACTCCAAATTATATCCATACTTACTAAAGACTTGGAGGCGTTACAAACTGCCGCTTTGCGGTGGTCTCCCGGCACTGCTGTTTGCTTCGTGAGGGAGCCGCTGCAGCCAAACCGCGCGGCTCCCTTACGGAGCAAAAAAGAAGCTCCAAAATGGAGCTTCTTCTGGCAGCGCACTAATGACACTGCGAGGCGCCAATGGCGCACTCGTGACGTCATTAGCACCGTGAGACGTGCGGACGCATAGCGTCCGTTACGTCAAGATGGTGGCGGCTGTGTGGAACGGCTGCCGCCATTTGTTACGGACAGAGTCCGTAACAGGAATAGGGGCGTCTGGAAGAGACGCCCCTTTTTTAAACTGGGACATCCTGAGGACGTCCCAAGTGGCGGTTTGTAACCTGCCTTGGATGTCCCACATGTAAATACAAGCCTTAATGGGGTTTAGCAAGTGGGAGCTCTATATCCCTTCCCAATCTCAAAACTAATGCACCTGTTAAAAACCACCTGAGATCATACTGCAGCTAGTAAGATCCTGCAAGTAATGATGGCCCCTACCATTAGATTAATGTAAGTATATCAGTACAATCAAACAAACAAATAATGTTCATGATGGTAAGCATTAACAAGAATCAAAAAAGATACCCGGATAGTTACAGAATTTCAGACCAATTACAGTTCCCATTCAACACATATGGTTTCTGTATTTGTAGAGAGAAAATCCAAAATAGTTCTCTTTGCCAGAGTTTTTTCTCCAGGTATGTCCCAGTTCCAGAAACTCTTTCTATCATCCAGAATCTGATGTCTGTGTCCAAGTGCTTGAGTTGAATAAAATGTTGGACCATTGGTGCAGTGATTCTTCTATTTCTAATGCAGCTCCTATGTTCTGATATCCTCATTTTTATTTTTCGAGTAGTCATGCCAATATACAAAAGATCACAGGGACATTGAATGGCATATACAACCCCCTTAGTATTACAAGTAAACAAATCATTCAGAGTATACAATCTATTATTAACAGGGTTGATAATTCAGTAGTTTTCACACAATATTTACATGCACTGCAGTTGTAACATGGGACATTCCCTTTGGTTCTCCTCTGTAGCAAGTTTGACTGGGTCTCCTTAACCATGCATTTACTATGGACTAAATGATCCGCAAGATTCTTAGCACGTTTATACACAAAAAGGGGTTTTTTTTAGCACCCAGGGATATCCTGAAGCAGGTCCCAATATTTGAGAATCACATTCTGTATGTATCTTGTATTCCCATTATATGTTATGGGTATATACATTCTGGATTGTATTCCCTCTCTCTGTTTTTTCATGAAGAGGCTCCTTCGTTCTGTCTTCCTTACTTTGAAGTAAGCCTGCTTCAAGCCCTTTCTAGGGTATCCTCGTACTACAAATTGTTCTATAAGAATTTTGGCTTGTCTGTCAAATTCCATTAAGCCAGAGCAATTCCTTCTGAGTCTGAGGAACTGAGAATAGGGTAGATTTCGCTTCATGTGGGGTGGGTGGAACTATCATATCTCAGGAAGGAGTTTGTGTCAGTCTCCTTCCTGTAGAGATCAGTTTTCAATAGGACTCCTCTTTTCACCACTAATACATCCAAGAAGTTAATTTTGGCATGGTCAAAATTCAATTCAAATTTGATCGTATTGTGCACACTATTTAGATATTGATGAAATTCAAAGAGCTCATTCTCTGATCCATTCCAGATAATAAAGATATCATCTAGATATCTTTTGAATTCTAATATGTTAGCTTTAAAGATGTTATCATCATTCAATATATGCTGTTGCTCAAAGCTGTCCATGAACAAATTCGCTAACTCTGGTGCAAATTTGCACCCCATTGCAGTACCTGATATCTGCCAATAATACTTGTCCTGGAATGAAAAATAATTTTGCTTAAAGGAAATCTCAGCTAATGTGTACAAAAAAATGGGTAGGGGGATATAGGTGATCTCTCCTCTTGTTTCATGTTACAGTAGTTCTATAATTTCCATGGCTTCATCATGAATTATGTTGGTATAGAGGGATACCACATCAAATGTCACCAAGATACAGTGTTCATTGGGCAAAATGATCTGTTCTAGGACCTGCAAAAAGTGTCCAGTGTCTTTAATGTAGGTAGGTATCTGTGGGACAAAGGGCTTTAACCTAATCTGAAATGAACCATTCCACTTCCTCCTCACCACAACCACAGCCCTCCACTATACTCAGTCATATTAAAATGTGGTGTTACTGTTTTTACTGGGCACTAAACCTGCTGCTAATGATACAGCCTACCTCTGTTGTCACACTGCTTCTCCAAGGAGATGAATGACATTCCAGAATGAGAATGGATTGTGTTCGCAAGGAAAAAAGGATACAGATTTTAAAATACTGTCTTTAGCCATATAAACACTAAACTTTATTCTACTCATGCTAAAATTTTAACCTAGTTTTGAAATTTGATCAGTTAAGCATAATACTACACTTCCTATTTTTAGAGGAATTATTTGCTTTTCTGGATTTATTCTTATTTCTGCATGGGACATGTTTTTTATTTTTGTATTTGGGGAGAAAAATAGATCACCATATATCAAAAATTCGTTGACATGGGTTGGCTTTCAGGGAAACCATATTTCCAGTGCTGATCATGAGGTACCAAACTCTGTTTATTGTGTTTTTTAAGATTTTGTCCATGCCTGGTGCAATGCAAACATAAGATAACACTAAGTAGCCACTTCATGCAGGAGCTCAGAAGTACATTGAAATATCATTGATGCTCATAAAGAATGAGATACTGGGGCCTCAAAGGCATGATCATTTTCTCTAGAAAGATGTCATAGATCATAAAGAAGCCTAGAATTTTCCCTTCTTCACAGAATATGTGTTAGTTCAGCTTCCAGTCTCAAGTCCCTTGCCTTCTTCCTTTCTACATACTTTGTCTTTGGAAAGGGCATGCTGAGAAAGTTTTGCAGAATCTTTTATGTTGCCCCTAAAGGCAAACTGAGCCTTTGCAAAATGGCCAGATAAGAAAGCAACCTGTTAAGTGAAGAAATTTTTATTTCCTTTAATTTTAGTCCAATAAATTACCTTGACTATTGTTGAAGATGTGATTTTAATTCTTTCTTTACAACTCATACCTCATTTATCTCTTTTCACACAGGTGGGCCTTGTCCATTACAATTTTGCCTCGAGGACAAATCTCTTTGTAGATTATTAAGATAAGGTTGTCCATATTTCTGAACATGTTTTGATCCCCTGAGAAAGAATTAACTAAAAGGAAGTACAGCTGCTGCTCTCAAGGATCTTGGGAGATTAGCAGCATGGAGGTGAGTGGAGGAAGAATTGTCGTGGTCAGTATGATAGTCTGAATGAAGACGCCTTCCAAAACCACTGCCAACATCTACAGAGGGCCGTTCTGAACAAGAAATTTTCCTATAAAGAGATATACACAGCTGAAACAGCATTTATTTATCTTCTTCACACATAGGATTATATGTTCAACAGAGTTTTTGCCAATTCTGTGATTCCTACACAGATACCATATCCTCATACAGAAAATGATATAGTTGAAGCTACTATCACTGATAGCCAATAGTAGCGTGAATGTCAATAGAAGGGCACAGTTACATTTCCAAAGTACTCATATATGAGCACAGAATTCTATCGATCTTTCATTCTGATTATCTCCTCATGCCTAACAGCACATGCTCTGAGTGAGCTTCTGATCTGTAGGACTACACACTCCAGCAGTTCACAAATGAAAGCTGGTACACGTCTAACCAAGCAACAACAGAGTGTCAGGATGACAATAGTTATTAATGAGGAAGAGCATTCACAGTAACAGAGACTGCAGCAGTTTACTTCTGCCTGAGCCAATTGTGAAGGGCAAGATTCCATCTGCTTATTGTCATTCCCCTCATGCTGAGTTAATTGAATGAAAACTACTTTTGCATTTTAAACTCAATGTGCAGTCATTGAAGTAAGCTGAGGACAAAACATAAAGTGGAATAAGGACAATGAACTGGGACATTTTAGAAGCAGCTAAAAAGTGGGATAATAGAGGATTAATCAGGACTGTTGCTGCCAAATCAGGACAGCTGGAAGGTACATAAGAGGAGATTTTAAATGAATGTCTGGGGCTAAAGAAAGAGGAGACAAAATAAAGTTTTAAAAAAACATGACATCATAGCAAAGTAGCAAAAGCAACAAACAATACAATCTAACACTTTTTAAAATTAACACTTTCAGAGAGCAAAAAGAATAGAATTAAAACATCAGTTCAATAACTTTTATAGTTTTTTGTGGGTTTTTCGGGCTATGTGGCCATGTTCTAAAAGAGTTTGTTTCTTTTTTATTATTATTAAATTTTATTAATTAAAATAATGAAATACACAGAAAAAAACAATAAAACAAATTTACAAAATTACAAGACATAAACAGTGCATTCACACATCTCTTTCTTACACTCATTCTCCAAAACACTGTACATCAACACTTCATTTATACCCTAATAAAAACCTTCCCTTCCCTTGAACTAAAGTTAGATTGTCTCCTTTTGACTTTCTTCTATTTCCTTTTTGAATGTAGTTTTTTTAAGTTTAGTTGTCTTATAACCAATTTCTAACTTACTGTATTTTCTGGCATATAAGACTACTTTTTAAACCAGGAAAATCTTCTCAAACATCGGGGGTTGTCTTATACACTGGGTGTCATCTTATAGGGCACACTGGAGAATCTGTGGTCACCGCATATGGTGAGGGGAGCTCAAAAATGGCCGCGGGCACATCCCCGCCATATGCGGCAATCGTATGAAAGCAGCTACTGCTCTGATAGTCCTGGAGACAGGGAGGGCTGGGCAGGCAGGGAGAGCTGACCAGTCCAAGCAGGCTTTGTATACAACTAAAGTTTCCTGCTAAGTACCTGTATGTCATAAGCATTTGAATTAAAATTACCATATTGAAATCAAATCTGATGTTTTTTTAATTTTTATTTGGTGTGCATTAGAAGAGGGGTAGTCTTATACGGTGAGTATATCCCAAACTCTATATTTTAACTGGAAAAGTTGGGGGTCGTCTTATACGCCCAGTCGTCTTATATGCCAGAAAATACGGTACTATATATCTATTGATCTTTCTAAGATATATATATTATAACATTCAGTTCTGATAATACAAATAAGAAATATACATAATTCTGTAGTATAACATCTCCTCTATCTATTTTAAATTGTATTTATAGTTACCATACTTCTTACTTTCCATTTTTCCTCCTTCACCCAATATTTACATTATTATTATTTCTGATATTTTTCTTCGAAATTCCTATTGTGGCGCTGGTTAGATGGGCCCTATGGGGCGCCATCGTGACATGGGAGGGGCGGAGTTTTCAGACGCCCTTCACCCCTCGCATACGGGCACTGCCATTTTGACGTGATGGATGCCTAGCATCTGCACATCTCTGCGCCCTTGTGACACCGTAAGTGCGCCATTGGCGCCTTGCAGCATCACAACCGTGCCGCAGAAAGAACCCGCTTTTGGGGGGTTCTTTTTTCTGGGTGAGGGAGCCGCATGGTTTGTCCACTGCGGCTCCCTCGCGCAGCAAACCAGGGCAGTGGGAGGCCGCCCTTTTTGGGCGGTCTGTATCCCACCACAATCATCGTATTTAATCCTTCACATTTTCCATTCTGTAAATTTTCTATTTCACCCCTCTTTTTATCTCAATATACTCTATAATTGATGTCCATTGTGTTTCATAGTTATTTCTTTTACCATCTCTTAACAGAGATGTTAGTTTATTTCTGATGTTTTGCCAGCATCTGTGGCTGGTATCTTCAGAGAATGCAAATGCCAGGCACAGATGCTGGTGAAACATCAGGAATAAACTCTTCTAGAACATGGCCACATAGCCCCAAAAAAAACACAAAAAATATGGATCCTGGCCATGAAAGCCTTCGACTTCACATCAATAACTTTTATTTTGTACAACTAACCAGCTGTCTAGGCTATCTGTAGGACCATACTTCCCTGTATGAGTCTGTTCAAGTTCTAAGCTATTCAAAGGGGGTCCCTTTTTCAGTCCCATGACCACCCCAGGTATATTGTTGGGGAATATAACAGATGGCCTTCCCAGTGGCTGCTCTCAAGATTTGGAACTTTTCTCTTAGGAAAGCCAGAAAGCTCCCTCCATCAGTAAGTGAAAAGTTTCTGTCCCCATAGTCTTTTCAGGAATCAACTGCAAGGGCTTTTAACAGTGTGTTGTTTTAATGGTATGCTGTTCTGCTAATATTTACCTTTTGTCTTTTAGTGGCTTTGTTTTAAAGGGTTCCAGTTCTATGTATTGTTTAACTTAATTTAACAATAGTTTTTATATGTTTTTGCTTCTCTGTTGGTAAGTGTTAAGTGTATTTGGCGGGATACAGACCGCTCAAAAAGGGTAGTCTCCCACCGGCCTGGTTTGCTCTGCAGGGAAGCCACAGCCTCCGGACCATGGAGCTTCCTTGCAGAGCAAAAAGAACCCTTAAAAAGGGGATTCTTAATGCAGCGCGTTTGTGACACCACAATGCGCCAATGGCGCACTTGTGGTATCACAAACGCACCGGGATGTGCAGAAGCTAAGCGTCCGTTGCATCAAAATGGCGGCACCCATGTGTACAGGGCGCCACCATTTTTATGCCCCTGTCATGTGCTAGGGGTGAGGCCAATATGGGCGGTGCGCCCTCGGCCAACCCATAGCACGTGACGGGGGCACCATATCCGCAGGTATGTACAACACCTTTGTTTTCATTTTTTAAAGCTACCTTAACTCCCAGTTTGGGTGGAAATATGGAATATAAATGAATAAATTATCATCAACAATAATAATGACAACAACAATAACAATGAGGACTGACCTCCAATTTCAGATTATAAATTAATAGAGCAGTAGAAGATTATTGGCTGCATTCCTTTCTATAAAATATAAATGAAATTGAACACTTTATTCTAGAAAGAACTATAGAATTTACTTAATTTCAATTTTCAGTCAATAGCCTGAACCTTATGGCTGACAATAACATGACCTTACCATAATACATTAATTCTCTTTATTTTGGTTTTAATGAAGTCTAGATTGGTGATTATCTCAGTATTTGGAAATGCACTGTGTAAAGCTTTTTAAGAACTGCAATTTAGTATTCATTACTCACCATCTTAGACAATGTCAACAGCCACTCTAGTTGTCAAACAAATAAGTGAAGTTGAATCAAATATTAAATTTGATTTAAATCTAAAACATTCTAGCAGCCATTCAAAATACAAAGAAAAGAGCCTCAGACAGATCAGTGGCTTTCAGGTTAGATAAGGAATCCTATATGATGTTGACTTCTAAACAAATTGCCCTATCAGAGGAATAAAATTTGTAAAGCAATATTGAAAATATGTTCTCAGGGCATAAGACTTCCCGGTCATTTGTAATTAAGGCTACTTGTGTATATGTTACACAATGAAAAAAACACTAGTCAGTGGCATTCAGGGAATGCAAATTGACTGCACAGGCACACTACATGACAATACATGTGGTTGCACATAGAGAGCCATTGATTATCTCTGTATCTGTAGCTTCAGTTTTTCCAGTGTCACTGTTGTGGTTGTCCATACAAGATCTCATGGAGAAAATCAAGTATGTGAACTAGCAGCTCATAGAACATTTCATTCTACCCAGGACCATACAAATTGATTTTACTGCATGAGTGGGACCAGCAAATAGCTCCAGCCAAGTTATTTTGGCATTTAGGGAAGAAAATCCCACAACACCTCTACTACTCCTTAGCAATGAAAATCCACTGAGACTAAATTAAACCACTATTTGCTGCCTTTCGTGAAGCTGCAAATCTACTCCCAGAAGCAGCTATTTCTCTCAGGATGATAACAGAGGTGGCTGTGATTCTATCACTTATGTAATTATTCCTAGGTGAGAAAACAGAGTCAGATCCATCTAGGATTACATGGAAATTCTATATATGCAAACTGGCTTCCATACACATAACCTTTTCAAATTATATTGCTTTTACTTTGCAGTGATAATCAAGGCTATGGAAGTTGTTGATAAAACCTGAATGGAAAAAATCATGTCTCCAAATTGTGTATCTGTATAACACACATACCCTAAAGATAGGGTGGTGGTTAGAAGAATGAACTAGAATTCTCCAGTTCAAAGCTTGTCTCAATCATGAGTTATTGGATGGCAATATTCATCCCATCTTTCATTCAGAAATAACTAAAGGATTAATAGCTGGTTTTCAAATTCTTTGTGTCTTGAAAAGTCTAAACATAACACCAAAATTGTGTGGGATCAGTATAAACCTCAAAGACTTTAAACACAAGGGGGGAATTCACAGTGCTTGCAGCTAATAGGATGTCACTCATACTGGTATAGGTATTGAAATACATTCTACAATCTGGGCAATTACAGTTCAATAAGGTACTGCATTTCAACATCAGCTTCAAATCTTCACAAATTATGTGTGCATTTGGTACTTCATATACATGTCCATTTCATTGTACAATAGGTGAAATACATTTTATGATAGCAAATAATTTTTTCAGTCTGGTTTTTGGAAATTGTTTCTTGCAGAGCTAGGAAAATTACGTTTACGAAAATGAACACAAATATATGCTGAAACCATCATTAACTGAGCAGTGGTAGGATGATGCCCTATGTCTAACACTATTATCCTAGAACAGCTCAGTTGTGGATACCCTTGGTCTAGCTCTATATTTATTCTTCTTTAAAATAACATTCCATTGTCTGCAATCCATTACAAATTGATTGGCTCAATAAAGCCCTGAGCTTGTGAGACCTGTTCAGGGCTGAGTTTCTTGGAGATCTCTCATTCAGAGGGTCAACATAAAGTGAAGCCAGCTTGACAGGAAATAACAAGAACAACATTGAAAAACTCTGCAGTTCTATTACAGTGACTATTACTACTGCTGTTACTACTTGTAGTAATACAGGGGTGGCAAAGCACAGCCTATGGACTCCTAAAGTTTCCTAAAGCCCCCTGACCACCACTCCCAAAGACTACTTTGAGAGAGCAATTTAGTGGCAATTTTCCCCCAAGCCACTCAAAAGCTGCCCCAGACCCCTGCAAAATAATTGGGAGGGGGGCTGATTTAAGGGCAATTTGTAATTAAAAGCAACCCCCAAACTGCCCTGAAAATATGGCATTTTACTTTTCCTCATGTTCCACAAACCCTCAAACCTTCCTCCAAATAAATACAAAACAGCCAAAATGGCATCCAGAATTGACACTGCACCACTTTGGGGCCTGTTTTGGTCTGCCTTAGGAGGCCGCAGAGCAACCCCAGGGCAGCTTCTGGAGGCATGCATCATGTAAACGACACACTTCCAGAGTGGCCAAAAGCCGCCCCCTCCTGACCATCTGTTTCGGGCTATAGTGTGCATTAGTACGATCCTTTTAGATCTGAGTCAGACTAGGGTTTGTTAGACCAAATATTCTTATTCTGGATATAATGATAGTGGAGAAATATGGTTTAAGAATTATGGCACACAAGGGAAGGAAGGAAGTCTTGTAATGGTTTATTAACCTAATTTTGTAACATTTAAATTGGCCCTTAGAATGAATTCCTAATCTTTTCAATTCCTTGAGAAAATAAACCTAGTCTGCATATACACTGATGTAGCTGCCTAATTTTTTTTCCAGGCTACTATTTAAATTTCCCAATGTATTATTGTCCTTAGTGTTTTCACATTCTCTTGGTTCTTTTCAGGGAGGTTATTAGCAAATATGTTGAGGTAGTGTGGGGCAAGGGGAGATATAGCGTTAACAGGATGGAAAGGAGGTATAAGGAAAGGCGGGATCGATGCTTGAAATCTATCCCACCTTCCATTCACTCTGTTAGCCCAAAACAATCTTACCACAGACCCTTACACTCCTTTTGTGCAATGCCAGGTCAGTTAAGAGCAAAACTCACATAATCCATGATTTGTTAGAGAATGAGCACGCCGACCTGGCATGTTTTATGGAAGCCTAGCTGGGGGGGGGGGGGAACAGTAGTGTGACCTGGGCTCAGGCACTCCCAGCCGGGTATACAGCCAAGGAGCACGTTAGGGAAAGTGGGCGAGGGCGAGGAGTTGCCTTGCTCCAGAAAAGCATTTTCACATTGACCAGGAAACCTATCCGGAAAACAGATCACACTGAGTGCATTTACCTGACCCTCAAGGCTAAGGACAGTCTGGGGATTCTGTTGGTCTACTGTCCACTCCATTGCCTAACAGACTCCCTGGCCAAGCTGACACAGCTGGTCTCAGAGCTGGTGTTGGAATCTCCCAGGTTTCTTGTCCTGGGGGACCCCAACATGCCCTTCGAGGCCGGCTCATTAGATCTGACAGGTGCATGGGGAGTTCATAACTTCCAATTGGTCTCAGGGCCAACACATTGTGCAGGTAATACACTCGATGTGGTCTTCAGTATGGATCAGGGATGTCTGTGGGCAGTGGTGACTTACACCACTGCTCTGTCATGGACGGACCATTTCCTGGTCAAAGTGGGACTGAAGGCTACCACCTATATCCCTCTCGGGGGTGGAGGACCTATTAGAATGGTCCACCCTCAAAGGCTGATGGAACCGGTTAAGTTCCAGGAAGCCCTAGACAGTTCTGTGGTTGGGAACAACGGCGATTCTGTCGAAGCCTTGGTTGATACCTGGAATGACGATCTTACCAAGGCCATAGACACTCTCGCTTCCAAGTGTCCTTTCCAGCCTGCTTCAAATAAGAAACCATGGTACACCCATGATCTTCGTAAAATTAAGCGGACTCTACAATGACTAAAGCACCACTGGCGAAAATATCAACTTTTATCTGATAAGACATGCCATAGAGACTTTTTGAAGTCCTATGGTGTGGCAATGGATACAGCAAAGAACTCGTCCTATGCTGTACGCATTGCATCTGCAAGGTCTCGTCCAGCAGAGTTGTTCAGGGTGGTTAAAGAGTTAACAACATTGCCTCCCGCCCTGAACCTACTTTTGGAACCAACTAAAGCCTGCTTTGAGGCATTTAGCGACTTTTTTGAAGACAAAATCTCTCAGATAAGAGCAGATCTGGACACAGGCATTAAAACAGGGACAGTAAGAGAGGTGTCCAGTGACTCCGTGGACTATGTTAAACTGGATCATTGTGAGTTTGTAAATACCAATGAAGTGGACAAGCTTCTTGGAAGCATAAGGAGGACAACATGCCCCCTCAATCCCTGCCCATCATGGTTGACTGCTCAGGGAGGTGATGCAGTGAAGACACTACTACAATCTATAATTAATGCATCCTTTAGGGAGGGTAAATTTCCAGACCAACTGAAACAAGCGGTGGTCAAACCGTTTTTGAAAAAACCCTCCCAAGATCCCCTGGTAAGAAATAATTATAGACCAGTCCCCCTTTTACCATTCTTGGGCAAGGTGATCGAGAGGGCAGTTGCCCTCCAACTCCACGTTGTCTTGGATGAATCCGATTATCTAGACCCATTTCAAATCAGCTTCAGGGCGGGATACGGAGTTGAAATTGCCATGGTCACCTTAGTCGATGATATCTGTCTGGGCGTTGATGGGGGAATTGTGACCCTGTTGCCGCTCTTGGACATCTCAGCGGCCTTTGATACCATAGACCATGGTATCCTTCTGGAATGCCTGAGGGAGTTAGGTATTGGAGGCACTGTGCTCCAGTGGCTCCATTCCTACCTCTCAGGCAGATTCCAGATGGTGATGCTGGGGGACAGCTGCTCTTCTAAAAGAGAGCTGATATCTGGCATCCCTCAGGGTGCTATCCAGTCCCCCATGCTGTTTAACATTTACATGAAGCCTTTGGGTGAGATCATCTGGAGACATGGGGTGCGGTGTTATCTTTTCACTGATGACACCCACATTTATTTCTCTATGTCTCCGACTGCTGCAGTGACTAAAGATGGCATCTCTCCTCTGGATGCCTGCCTTGAGGCAGTAATGGGCTGGATGAGGGAAAACAAACTCAAGCTGAATCCAGAGAAAACGGAGGTACTTGCGATGGGTAGCTTAAGTCCGGGGATGGAGATTTATCAACCAGTCCTGGATGGGGTAACATGTCCCCTAAAGGACTAAGTTCACAGTTTGGGAGTACTCCTGGACTCATCGCTACAATTGTCATCTCAAGTGGATGCAACAGCCAGGAGTGTTTGGTACCACCTTTGGTTGATATGCCAACTGTCTTAAAATCTCTTCACTGGCTGCCAATTAGCTTCCGGGTGCAATACAAGATATTGGTTATTACCTTTAAAGCCCTACATGGCTTGGGCCCAAGTTACTTGGAACGCCTCTCCCTACACAATCCGCCCCGCACACTTAGAATAACTGGGAAGAACATGTTAGAACATCAATCAATCAGGCTCTGATCGACCTCCCAGAGAGCCTTCACAGCAGCTACTCCAAAATTGTGGATCAGTCTCCCGAAAGAGATCCATCTTATTACCTCCTTGAAGCCGTTTAAGAAGGCCCTTAAGATGGATCTCTTCTGGCGAGCTTGCCCACCTGACCTTGTGTAAGAAACACCTTCAGACCATTGTATGAATCTACTGCATTACCACTTGATGATGAATCAATTTTAAGATTAATTGTATTATTTTTATTGATGTATTTTATATGTATTTTATTATTGATGTATGGGTTTTAACAGACTGTAATCCTGCCTCAATCCATCTGGGAGAGGCAGGAAAATATTATTATTATTATTATTATTATTATTATTATTATTATTATTATTATTATT
>NC_056524.1:224413161-224428509 GCF_019175285.1 Sceloporus undulatus | reverse complement strand
TTCCCCTCCTCTTAGTCAGCAGTTATCTTGTTATTATAGCCTTGATCTCTACTATTGATTTCATACACCTTGGTGAGAAAATCAGAACAATTAGGTGATTTAAGGAAGAGTTAAATTGCTCTAGTGTTCACAGAATAGTGTATATTTCTTACTACATTGTCATGCATTCTTATAAACATAATATTGTAATCTAAAGTAGAAGACACAAACCTAATAAAAGACAGCATATATTGTGTCAACCTCTTACAGGACTAAATGTCATACAGTATTTCATTTCTACAGTACTTGTATTTCTCTAATTAAATTAACTGAAGACAGCCGCCTGAGGGTGGGATAGTAGAACCTGCCTCACTTCTTCAATGAAATTGTTCATTCTGGAGTTTGATTTTATTATTCTGCTCAGTTAGTTCTTTAAAGATGTAATCACATGTGCCTTGATATCTTTAGAATCATTTCCATTCTCTTTCCAACCCTGAAAAGAAAACTTTGAAAGAACTTGTACAACAGTGTTTTGAAAATGACACACCCAAGACTTGGAAAAGTTAACATTTTGACTACAGCTTCCAGAATCCTGTAAACAACATGGTTTTGGGTAGGGTGACACTGAATTCTAGATGCCCAATTTAACAAACCACTTCCTCTTGTCCCATTTCTGCTACATGGATATATATGAGGACAAGCAGTCAGTTATTTCACAAGGCAAAGCAAATGGGTTTTAATGTGCTTTTATACAATGCCGTGAATGCTTAAATCTACTTTATGCACATACAAGCAGATCCCCACAACATAAATTTGGCTGCAACTTCAAGACATGTTCTTTGTAAGACAAGTCAGGAGTTCAAATAGCGGGTGACACTAATTCGTTTCTGACCTATATCCCACCCATTTTCCTTTCATACTAAATCATTTCTCTTATCAAAGAAATTCATATTAGAGACCTAATTAGGCTCACTTTGACTAAAGGCCTATTCAGGCATTAATTTCCCTTGCATGATTAGAATTGCGTGAGGGAGAGCAGGGATGAGCTTGCTAACTTTGTCCCTCTCTGCTGCTGTCATTGTCACCCTTCACGAACTGGATGTAGACTGCTGCAAGGAACCATTCTATCTAAGACTTTGAAATGTTACTTTTTTGGACTTAGGTTTCCAGCCAGCATTCCCACTAGCTTACCAATTAGAAACACACACACACACACACACACACACACACCCCAACCCTGAAAAATCAGGATTCAGGCTATTAATATATTTTTTTCATAATAGGGCTGCATGATTTTATCAAAATTGCTAAGAGAGGCTTGAGTCAGGGATATATGAGCACCATGCCATAAAAATATAGATACTGAACTACACAAAATATTTCAGGTTTTGCATGGTGTCTAACAATCATCAGAGAATTTGAATCATGTTAGCCCAAAATGAAAGTACTACTTACCTCTAGAGGTCTACCAAAACCTGCGCACATTCCAGTAACATTAGAATAATAGTATGAATCTAAATGTTTAAAAAGGCCATTCTTTTCAATGTCCCTATGAAGTCGCCAGCCAGTTAAAATATCGAAGTAGAACATTTAAAGCCCAGGTTCATCACCATCCCACTCAGCCATGATCTTCACTGGATGTCCATGCACTATGTGTATCTTTTGTGCTTACTTATTTATTGTGTAGATTTCCTATGCAAAGTGAAGATAAGGGAAATATATGCCATCTTATATCACACAGAGAAAGGGTGGGATAGTGATATAATAGTGATAGTGATATACCTTAAAAAACCACATTTTTAAATTTAGAATAAAAGTGCCAGGATTAACTACTCTCATCTTCCCCCCCCCCCACACACACACACTTTTGGGAAATTTGCAGCTTTTAATTTCATGTCTTAAAACTAGATATAGAGACCTCTGAAGACAATCAATAAAGACTTTCCAAGAATTTACCCCAAATATTTCCCCCTCCTTCCCCAGAGGTGCCTTCCCAACATAGTATTTACTTCCCTGCAGCATTATTTCTTCTGTTACTTCTCCCAGCCTGTCCGATGAAAGAAAGTGCAGCTCCAGCCTACCTGATAAGTCACAGCAGAGCTCACAAAGCTTAATCAGGGCCCTAAATTTGAAAACTCCTTTTTGCCACCACTTCTCCCCCACTGCCATGTGCTCTAACCCCTTGCTCGAGTCAGGAAGTCTGTCTCAAAATGGCACCACTACAAACCACAGGAACAGTTGGCTGTACTCACACCTTGAAACAGTTTCCCAACTGCCACTACTGGCAAAATATATGGCTAACGGATTGATCTTGTGCTGAGAGGTAAAAAGCAGGAGACACAACCACACAAAGAGATCAAGGAAGTTGTGTGGTGGTGTTTTGGGGCCCTGAAAAGAAGCTTCATGCAACCCTCATCCCCCCTAGTCTTTCTTGCACACCATAAATTAATTAATTAATTAATTAATATGTCCTTTCTGTCTCTCCCCAAGGCCCGTGGCAGGGTAAATAGATTTCCCCCTTTGACAAGTTTATCTAGTCGTACCCTACTATAGGGGGGGCAGTGCTCATCTCCATTACTACCTTGAGGGAGCCAGTGTTGTCAAAAATGACTCCATGGTCATGTGGCCAGCATGGCTGCATAGAATACTGTTACCTTCCCACCAAAGTGGTACCTATTTATCTACTTGTACTTTTACATGTTACAATTCAAACTGCTAGGTTGGCAGAAGCTTAGACTAGTACAGGAGCTCACTCCATCATGCGGAACTTCGGCCTCGAACTGCTGAACTACTGACCTTGTGATCGTCAGAGTCAGCGTCCTAACCACTAAGCCAGCATACAACATATAACAATAAGAAACACAATGAAAAACACATAGACTCATAGTTAAAATTCAACACTGTAAAATCATTAAAATACACTAATTGAAGGCATATACAGTTAAAAAGTCATGATTTAAAATTGACTAGATAGGCCTGCTGGAAGAGATATGTCTTTAGCGCTGTTTTAAACACAGTCAGCATTTTCAGCCGTTGTATCTTCTCTGGTAGGTCATTCCACAGTCTGGGGGCAACCAAAAAAAGGTCCTTTGGGAAACCATTACCAGTCTAGTCCTGGCTGGTTGGAGCAAACATTTCACCTGAGTGTGCAGGGTGGATTGTTTGGGAGAAGGTGATCCTGCAGGTAACCTGGACACACACCATGAAGTTTATTGCACCGGTCTTCAGGGCCGTTCTCAGTCCGGCCCGGCAGGAAACGGAACAAGTGGGGGATGGATTTTACCGCACACTCCAGTCCCTCACTCGTTCCGTTCCCCCACTCTTCTGTTCCCATTCTGTTCCAGAGGGAATGCTTTTTGAGAACTATTCTGAACAGTTCTCAAAAATTCCCCCCTCTGGAAAGGATTGAGAACGGAAGAGAGGGGGAACGAAACGAATGAGGGACTGGTGTGTGTGGTAAAATCCTTCCCCCACTCGTTCTGCACTCGTTCCGCACACATTCATGCTCCTTCCGTTCCGTTCTCAGAACGGACCAAGAGGAACAGTGCGATAAAGTCCCATGTAAGGCTTTAAAGGTAATAACCAATACTTTGTATTTTCCCCAGAAACTAATTGGTAGCCAGTGGAGTGATTTTAAGATCGGTGTGATATAATCACTCCTGGATGTACTCATAATCCATCTAACTACCATATTTTGAACCAGTTGGAGTTTGTTGGTATAGAGATAGCCCAATGTAGAGTGCATTGCAGAAATACAACCTTGAGTTTAACAGCTTTGACGGGTTACTTCGGCTGGAAGCCTCTCTGCTGCTCGCTTTCCCCCTCACTGCCCCCTGGATCTTTCCATTGCTCCCATGGGGCATCCCAACCTCTTTGGGAATCTTAGGGGAAAGGAGGCTTAGGGGAAAGGAAGACAGCAGAATATTGCAAATGAACATTGATAACTACTTCATAGGCTTACATCATTGGAAAATTTACTTTTTCTGGATAACTCCCAGATTCTTCAAACATGTTGACACAGGAATTGTCATACAACACAGTAACATTCTCAAGCTCGTGTAGACATATAGATATAGATATATATTTTTCTATTTAATATGATTAATATTACTTGATTAATTGTGTGTATTTATAATCTACACACTGAAATCAAACAGAACAGAATTAGAAGACCAATTTGTTTTCTTTAGTTCGTACATGAAAGGTGTGTGTGTGTGTGTGTGTGTGTAATAGTGTGAGCTAGTTTAATATATGAAAAGAGTCAAGCATACCCACTATACTTATAATGCCACTCTGATCTCAGTGGCAAATATTCCTACAGAGGACTTCATGGATCATAAGAGAGAGACACTAGTACATTCACAAGCAACCTAGTCTCCCCCCCCCCCCCGTACATTAACTGGAATTACAGCTGGGCAGAATTAAGTCCCAGTATATCTTCTTCTAGAAAGAAAGGGGAAGGCAAAAGGTTCATTTGCCTTTAAGGGAGAAAGACATCTTACCAGTGGAGAGTGATTTACTGACCTTGTAGCCCCAGGCTGATCATCTGGCACTTGCACTAATGAAAAATGCATACTATGCCCAGGATTTTAGCTATCCTTGGAAGCTGAAATGTTAATATAGTTTAATGCAGTCTGATTGAAAAGATTCAGTACAATAAGATTTTAGTATCTTCCAGGTATGGGGATTTTTCTTCATTATTCATCTACTTCTCTCCCTATATTTTAAATCCTTCTTTCTCAAAGTGAAGAGAAAATGTGCACAGTATGTCTTTCCTCCTCCTCCTCCTCCTCTCTCTCTCTCTCTCTCTCTCGGTTACTTTTTTCTCCTGTACAGTCCTTTAGCTAAATGGCTTATGTCCCATGTAATCTCAAATGTAATCTATTTTAAACTTGAGTATAGTGGTTTCCTATTGAGCCTCTCTGTATCAAGCAAATGGTTGTTGAGTCCTCCCAAGATGAATTAAAGTCAAAACAGGCAACATCTCCTCTATAAGTGGAAGAAGCTGTACTACAAAAATGGTCCCTGATTAGGGATGATAATAGAGCCCATATAGACAGGCCAAAATACAGCTGCTTCGGGTCACTTTGGAGGTATGCTGTTTAAATGATGCATGCATCCTAAGAGGCCAGAAGCTGCGCCAAAGCCATGCTCCAGTCCTAAGAACTGAAGCACAGCTTCTAGCCTCTTAAGATGTGTGTTTCATTTAAACAGCATACCTCCAAAGTGATCTGAAGCAGCTTTATTTTGGCCTGTCTGGACGGGCCCAATACACAACTATTTAGTCCTTGCAAGTGAGGAAGAATAATTTCCAAAGGGTTTTTTTTAACCCACTGAAGAGAAAACACAATATTTCTGCTAGGTTCTTGTTCAGTATTACCACATCCCAAAATGTTTTAGGAAATTTTCCTCCATAGAAACACACATAGGCTTTTGCACAAGAATTGTATGAGGTCTACACATACACACCCACATATAATCCTGTTTTTAGACAACAGCATGTATTTTTTGTGCAGTGTTGCTGTTTTCTATACAGATTAAAAAACAGTAATATTTAATAACCAAAATCAATATTTGCACAGAAAATAACTTGCACTTTTTTTAAAAAAAGTAACCATGTGGCTATTTTTTGTACAAAATTTCTGGTTTTTTACAATAATAATAATAATAATAATAATAATAATAATAATAATAATAATAAATATTTATTTATATCCCACCTCTTCTGCTTTGAGGATCGAGGCGGGTAACAACAAAGTTCATACAATACACAATAATAAAAACAACAAGCCCCACCAGACCCCGGCCCAACCCTCCCTCCCATCTATAAAATTAAACAGTAAAACATGGTTAAAAAGCACATAACAATACATCAAAATTAAAACAAAAACAAAAACAAACCGCAAATAAGGAAAATAATAAAAGGAAAATAATAAAAGGAGGGGGATTCAAATGGTTCTGGACATTATCAATCTGGGAAGGCCTGCCAGAAGAGAAAGGTTTTTGTCGCCTTTTTAAAAGCCTCGAGTGAGGATAACTGGCGAATCTCTTCCAGCAGGTCATTCCAGGTTTTTGGAGCGGTGACAGAGAAGGACCTCTAGGAGGTCACCACCAGTCTAGTCTTTCGAGATTGTAAGAGGTTTTTCCCTGAGGATCGGAGTGTATGGGAAGGATTGTATGGGAGGAGGCATTCCTTCAAGTAGACTGGACCCAGGCCATGTAGGGCTTTATAGGTGATAATCAACACCTTGTACTGTGCCCGGAAACTAATAGGCAGCCAATGTAGTGATTTTAAAATAGGTGTAATATGGTCGAACTTGGATTTTCCGGCGACCAGTCTAGCTGCCATGTTTTGTATCAATTGAAGCTTCCGGACGTGGCACAAAGGTTGCCCCATGTAGAGCGCATTGCAGAAGTCAAGACGAGAGGTTACTAGAGCATGTACGACCGTTTCTAGGCCCCGCTGCTCCAGGTAGGGGCGCAGCTGGCATATCAGCTGAAGCTGATAACAGGCACTCCTGGCTGTAGCATCAATCTGAGAAGACAGTTGAAGCGACGAATCCAGGAGCACCCCCAAGCTGCAGACGCAGTCCTTTAGGGGAAGTGTGACCCCATCTAGAATTGGTAAACTTATCTCCATACCTGGATTGGGGTTACCTATCGTGAGTACCTCTGTTTTATTTGGATTCAGCTTAAGTCTATTTTCCCTCATCCAATCCATTACCAACTTCAGGCAGTCATTCATGGGGGAGATGCCCTCCTTGGTCACTGAAACAGTCCGAGACATAGAGAAATAAATTTGGGTGTCATCAGCGTACTGATAACACCCCGCCCCATGTCTCCAGATGATCTCACCCAGCTGCTTCATGTAAATGTTAAACAGCATGGGAGACAGAATGGCACCCTGAGGGACGCCAGATGTCAGCTCTCTCATAGAGGAGCAGCTGTCCCCCAGCATCACCATCTGAAATCTGCCTGAGAGGTAGGAACATAGCCACTGCAAAGCAGAGCCAGCAATTCCCAACTCTCTCAGTCGTTCCAGAAGGATACCATGGTCTATGGTATCGAAGGCTGCTCAGATGTCCAAGAGCACCAACAGGGCCACACTTCTCCCATTAATGTGCAGACGGAGATCATCAACCAAGGCGACCAGGGTGGTCTCCACTCCGTATCCCGACCTGAAGCCAGTTTGAAATGGATAGAGATAATCGGTGTCATCCAAGACTGCTTGGAGCTGGTTTGCAATCGCCCTCTTGATCACCTTACCCAAAAAGGGAAGAAGAGATACTGGCCGGTAATTGTTTTTGTCCAGGGGATCAAGGGAAGGTTTCTTTAGAATGGGTTTCACCACTGCTAATTTCAAACTCAATGGAAAACAAGATTTTCTGTAAGATTTTCATTGTGCAAGATTACTAAGATTAATTATTAATAAGAAACTTTAGACATTTCAGAAGGATAGGTGAAGAGGTGGGAGCGAGAACAGGAGGCATTCAAATTTGGATATGTGTGATTGTTGTTATTCTTAACCCTCTCCATAGGGTTTTGGTTTGGGCAATTTGTATGAAAATGGCATATGTCATAGAGATGTCCAGGGCATGAATTGAATGTATTTTTAATGATCAATGTGCCCACTGTAGCTATCTGAGAACTTGTTTTGAAAAAGGATACTAACATTACTGAAATAACTGGAAAGAAGCAGAGGCAAACAAGCATTCAAAGATGGATACACTCCTGTCCTGAAACAAAGCAATCTGACATTTCCAGGACAAATGCAAGAGGAGGATCTTATAATAGCACTAGAGTAAATAACCTTTCAAATTTTTTTTAGATAAAATCCCTCATTCTTCCATTAAGTTCCTGACTCTTTGCTCTCGTCTCTCTTCCTCTCTTCTCTCTACAGTGTCATTAAAGCTGGGAACAAGGATTTCAATCTGCCTGAGGTGGCCTTTCAATATCTACTCTGATGACAGCTTCCAGGGTATGAAGTCATGACAGTGGTATTATCAGAAAACTACCTATTCCTGATAGATTGTGGGACATCTTTCAGTGGTCTGCCCTTTAATTTTGGCTTCCTTTGCAGCAATTTTTACTTACTCTTCATAGTAGCAGTTACAATGCTTTCAAATGTATTTTATTGTCATGTAGAAGTATTGTTTAAAGTCAAAACCAAAAACTGATGGCCATCCAGTAATCATGTTCATAAGACTATATATGTCATGAATATGAATCTCCAGAGGTTTTGCTTACACTGTAAAATACAAATCATTCGTTTAGGGTGCATCCAGACTAATTGAAAAATCTTGTTCAGGTTCATTCTGAGTTAAAACTAACCCACCTTGGGAACTGGTGTAAAAAGTATCTGATTGTACCAGGATCTGATAGAAAATATTATGGGATAAACAAAATATGTATAGATGTCCAAAATAAAATTGGAAAGAACAGGAACAAAATATGGCACTTTCTGATCTTTTTAATCAGCCTGGATGTACCCCTAACTATAAAGTGTATGTAGCCCTGGTTAGCACTTGGATGTGAGACTGCCAATGAAAACAAAGTGTTGTAGGCTATATTACAGAGGAAGGAGCTGGCAAGGCACCTCTGAGTATTCCTTTCTTAAGAAAATCCTATGAAATTGATGGGGTTGCCATGAGTCAACAATTTGTCTTGTTCTTGTATGTTCACAAACTAAGATCTATAACGAAGGGGAACCTGTAATGACCTATGTTCTTTGACTAATTCATTTATACTGGAATACCAGCTTCCACCTCTGGCTTAAATCCAATTATTTATAATGGTATAGATTGCTATAGAAACCAATATAGTTCTAGCAATGCAAAACACCATGTAGACAAGTTGTTACAAATGTGCCTGTATAATCAGGGAAAACACATGGAGTGTATTATGTCTGGCACTGAATATCCATTTGTACCTTTTGAAAAATCTAAGCTCTATAACCAGAGAGCATTTTATTATTTGTCATACTGAAACATTTTCTCTGTGCAACAAGACCTTTTTTAAATGATTTATGTTCAGGAAGGTGACTATAAAACACTTTGCAGCCATGGTATTTCTTAATTTTATGGAAAGAAAAGATTAGAAAGATGAGCATCAAGTAAAATAACTACTGCTATTAGTGAATAAAAGTTGGCAGGGAGAGGCATTTAACACATTCCCATTCTCTCCTAAATAGAGGCAGATTTAATTGAAATCTAGTAATATCTTTGAGACAGCTGCTGTATCAAAAGCTACTGTCAGCTTGCAAGGAGATGGGTGTGAGCAATAAGTTGGGTATATTGCTCTTTAGATAAAGTTACATCCTGAACAATATAGCGATAGAACAAAACTGATTAGAACTAGAAAATAAGTTTAACAAAACTTTTTCAGCTGCAAAGCAGGCCCAAGACATTATTCTACATTATACAGAAGGAGAGAGAAAGTACTCTCCCCCGCCCAACCACCACAATTTAAAATAACTACAATATCTGCCATCCAGAATTACCTACCTCAGTAGCCAGTTCATTCTGGCTAATGGGAGGGCTCCTAGCACAACAGCGCAAACACACACAGGCAACAGGGTCCTCTAACCTTGTGCCTCCTTTCCCCCTCTTGTCCCACCAAGAGACGAGGAAAGAACCAAAGGGGAAAAAAACACCTCAAGCCTACTCTCTGTGTGAAAAGGCAGGTACCCCCCTTTTCCTCACACCAGAGCAAAAGAAAAGAATAAAATCCTCCTTCCCTCTCCCCCCACCTGTTACCTGTCTTAAAGGGAGAGAGAGAAACAGAAAGAGAAGAAATTCAGCACAGAGTTTTCTTTTCCCGCCCCCAGGCAGAGAAAGAAGAAGAGAGAGACAGAGCCAAAGAACCCAACCTCTCTTTAAAGTACCTAGCTGCACTATAGCTCCCAAAGCGGAAACACCCTTGCCTAGCAACCAATGCTTCCAAAAGTCCGAAAACCACCGCTGCCAACCATGTGGTGACTTGGGGGCCTTTCCCTGGAGCCCTTGGCGCCCTGTGCGTGGCCCTTTACTCCCAGGGAGTCCCCTCTTGTCACACTTTTCCCTCTAGGATCTCCTAGATCTCCATTCTTGCTCCCTGTTGAGCAGAATGAGACCCCTGGAGGTCCTATAGTCGCGCTGCCACCACCCAGTGAATGAACTATAAATTATTAATTATATTTATAGTAGCTCCACAGCTACCCCTTCCCCACACACACTGGGACTTGTGAGGAATAGAGAGAGAGAGAGAGAGATCTAGTTTCTGTCTGTACTACCCCAGAGCAATCAGTAGCCGAGTCCAGGCACGTGTACAGGTGCAAAGAGAGAGACAGCTGATACTTTTAAAAGAAAGGAGTTTATTTTAAAGAAATAGCATGGAATAGGAAGATATCATTCGTGCAGAGCCACCTTGCTATGCAGGTCTAGAAAAGCATAGTTGCAAAGAGTTCATTTCACACAAGCCATTGTTAAAAAATAACAAAAGGCCTAAACGCACTAGCTAACACATTCCTAACTACTCACAGAAGATGGGATTTGTGTTCCTTTTGAGTTCCTGGATGCAGGGGAGGGCCCCTTGCCTCTCGACCTGCGTTCCCCTGAGTCTGTGTCTCCCAGACTCCAAAAGACAGCATCTGGTTCCCCCCTCAGGAGAGGATCAAGATGGAGAGAACAAAGGACACATGGTCCTACAGGGGTATTTAAAGCCCTCTCTTGTAATCGTTTTGAAACTGCCGCTCTGGCTCTGTTGATTGGCCAAGTGAGCCTTACGTCAGCTATGATGCCACAGCTCATTAGCATGTGATGTCATCTCTCATTAGCATGTTCCTCCTCCCAGATTAACCCTTTGTAGTTCAGGAGAAGTTCCCAGATGACTGGAGACTCAGTCATCACACCTCTATTCATAGATGTTTTGATCTATGAACACTTTTGATTCCTGAGGGGAAAATGCCAAGCCGTTCCCCAGCTTCCACTAAGTCATGTTGGTCAGGCAGTGTTATGCCTTTGAATATCAGCTGCTGGGAAGCACAAGTGGAAATCACACACACATACTGCTTGTGAGATCCCCACAAGAGTCTAGTTGGCCACTAGAGGAACAGAATGCTGGACTAGACAGCTTTTTGATCTAACCCAGCGGTGCCCTTTTAATGTCCTTATGAAGCTGTCCTGTCTCACATGAAATAAAAGAGAGCTGCGGAGATGTGATCTTCGGTAACTTCTGTCCACTTTTGCAATCAATCTTCTGCATAAGCAATTCATAAAAATAGTTTTTTTGTGGGTTTTCAGGCTATGTGGCCATGTTCTGGAAGAGTTTTTTCCTAACATTTTGCCAGCAGCTGTGGCTGGCATCTTCAGAGAATGCTGACATGGGAGTGAGTGGAGTGTGTGTGTGTGTGTGTGTGTGTGTGTGTGTGTATATATATATATATATATATATATACACTATGTGAACCTTGGTTAAGAAGAAATTATTTACATGTTAATCTCTGTGCAAGGCCTCAGAGTGTCTATTTAATTAATGATCCATTGTCTGCTAGGAAATCCCCCTGACCCTGGGTGGTTTTTATTTGCATGGGCTGAGCCTTGATTTTGGTGTTTGTCAGGACTGGTTTACTTTAATGGTTTCTTCTTTCCTATTGAAGTTGTCCAGGTGTTTCTGAATTTCAATGCTTCCCTGTGCATTCTGACCTGACAGCTGTTGGCATGGTCCAAAGTTTCAGTGTTTTCAAATAGCATTTTATGCCCAGGATGGTTTACAATGTGTTCTGCTACTGCTGGTTTTTCTGGCTGATTCAGTCTGCAGTGTCTCTCATGTTCCTTGATTCTCTGAAGATGCCAGCCACAGCCCAAATATACCACACAAAAAATGAATGCTGTCCGTGAAAGCCTTTGACTTCACAATTCATAAGAATGTCAGCTTGCATTCCACAGGGCAGATCTCTCTTTCCATTAATAATGCCCCGATCTCTCTTTCCATTAATAATGCCCCAAATTCACCATCTCAGTCATCTGTGTTATCTTGTCTCATTCTAGACACACTTCTTTTTTCTTTTCTTTTTCTCTGTTCTTTGTTCTTTTCTTTTTTTCTTTTTTCTTTTTTTTTCTTTTTCTTTTTTTTGCCTATGTCATATTAATGTAGACCACTGACTGTAATCAGAAGACTTATTTTTTGACCACATTCATTCATGCTAAAAGTTCATCATATGGAGCAATCCCTTGATTCTTGCCAATGGAAGGAAATAATTTATTAGATGACAGGATTTTATATATTCCTAGGAACAGTGATTCATGCAAACCAAGTGGGGGGTTAAAAAGAAGTTTGTTGTTGATAACTGCCCTCAGGTCCATCTCAACCACAAGGACCATCCAGTCTAACCCACTGCCATGCAGCAAAATACAATGTAAGCACTCCCAACAGACAGCCATCCAGCCTTTGTTTAAAACCTCCAAAGAAGTAGACTCCACCACTTTCCGAGGCAGTGTTTTCCACTGTTAAACAGCTCTTAGCATCAAGAAATTATTCCTAATGTTGTGGTGGAATCTCTTTCCCCATAGCTTGACTCCATTGCTCTATGTCAGTGATTCCCAAACTTTGGTCCTCCACATATTTTGGACTTCAGCTCCCAGACTTCCTGACTGTTGGCCAAGCTGGCTGGGCCTTCTGGGAGGTGAACTCCAAAACATCTGGAGAACCACAGTTTGGAAATCATTGCTCTATGTCCTAGTCTCTGAAGCAGCAGGAAACAAGCTTGCTCCATCCTCAGGATGAGACCATTTCAAATATTTAAACATTACTATAATGTCACCCCTTAACCTTCTCTCGGTTAAACATACCCAACTCACTAAACCACTCTTCATAGGGCATGATTTCCACACCTTTCATCATTTTAGTCACCCTCCTCTAGACGTGCTCCAGCTTCTCAACATCCTTCTTTAATTGTATTCCCGGTGAGGACAATACAATACTGGACACAGTATTCCCGGTGAGGTCTGACCAAATCAGAATAGAATGGTATCAGTACTTCCCTTGTAGACACTATACTTGTATTGATGCAGCCTAGAATTGAATTGGCTTTCTTAATTGCCACATCACACTGCTGACTCATGTTCAGCCTGTGGTCCACTAAGACTCCTAGACTCCCTTTCACATGTACTGTTGTCAAGCGAAGTGTCACCCAGCCTATATCTGTGTGTTTCATTTTTACTGCCCAAATGTAGTATCCTACATTTCTGTCTGTTGAAATTCATTTTGTTAGTTTTGGCCCAGCCTTCTAATCTGTTAAGATGATTTCAAATTCTGATCCTATTTTCTGGAGTATTAGCTACCCCTCCTAATTAAGTGTTATCTATAAATTTGATAAGCATACCCTCTATTCCATCATCCAAGTCATTGATAAAGATGTTGAACAGCACCAGGCCCAGGACAGAAACTTGTGACACCTCACTAGACACTTTTGTCCAGGAGGAGGAGGAGCAGTTGTTGCATACCCTTTGGGTTCAGAGTCAACCAATTACAAATCCATCTAACAGTAACATAGTTCAGCCCACATATTACTTTTTTTTGCAAAGCTATAATAGAGGGGCTTATTAAAGGCCTTACTGAAATCAAGATATGCTACACTGACAGCATTCCTTTCATCTACCAAGCATATGACCATTAAAAAAGGATGTCTCTAATGTTTTTGAGAAACCAGTGCTGAGATAGCATTCTTTTTTAAGTGCTCACAACTGTCTGTTTAATTATCTACTCTAGGATAGTTCCTGGAATTGATGTCAAACTGACTAGGTGGTAATCACTAGGGTCCTCTTTTCCCCCCATTTTTTGAAGATGGGGACAACATTTGCCCTCCTCCAATCTGCTGGGGCATCTTCTGTTCTCTAGGAATTCTGAAAGATTATAGCCAGTGGTTCTGAGATTATTTCTGTCAGTTCTTTTGATACCTTTAGATGTAGTTCACCTGGTCCTGGAGACTTGGACTTGTGCAGAGTAGCCAGGTATTCATGCATTACCTCTTTACCTATTATGTGCTGCATCCCCCCACTGTATCATCTGCTGTTTTTCCCAGGCTGAGATCTGTTGTCCTTTCCAGAGAAGACTGAGGTGTTGAGTAATTCTGCCTTTTCTCTCTTTCGTTAGCATTTTACCATCTTCTCCATGCAATGGCCCTACCATTTCCTTGTTCTTCTTTTTACTACAAACATAACAAAAAAAATATCTCTAGCAAGGCCGAACTCTTCCATGCATTTTAACTTTCCTGACTTGCTCCCTAACATTACAAATAATGGCTCACTTCAAGAATTGTTTCCTCAGGTCCCCTCTGGGTCCATTTCTCTGGTGGACAGCTGGGAAAGCATATTCCATCAGGGCTTTGAGGAATCTTTGGCTTCTTGGATTTTACCATGTTCAATGCAGCTAAGGCTGCAGACCTGTACACACTTGCTGAAGAGTAAGCCTCACTGTATACCTAAGAAAACATGCAAAGGACTGCCCTGCCTAACTTGTTTGTTTGGTTATTTCTTTGTTTCTATTGCTTCTGTCTAATTATTTGTCTGAAGAAAACCAACTGTTCAGACTCAATTTCTTTGTGGTCCTGCCGCCACAACACCTTGGCTTTGATTGAGCTAATGATTTCAGATCCCCAAACCTGACCATTGGACATGTTTGGCTTCTGTTTTTTGTCTTGCTTCCCAAGTAATTTAGATTTGAATTTAGCATCTGCTTGGCAACTTTTATTAACCTAGTGCAAATCCAAACCTGTGGCTGCAGGATTTCAGTACCTGGGACCTAAGCCAAAAACACTCCGAGAGATGTTGGTTTACTTCTAACTTCTAGTGAAAGAAAGAAAGAAAAAAAGGAGGGGATGTCCTTTGTACTCCAGACAAATGTATTTAATTGTAAGCATCAGCTAAGCAAACTGAAAGGTCAGCTGCCACATTGCTTTCTGGTGTTGTTTAGCTGAGCCAGGATCAGTTATACTAGTTGGTGTCATGCTCCCTGAACAATGTGGGCCCATCACAGATACTGTTTTTATTAGAGAAAGAAAGGCAGCCTTCCAGTAACAGGCCCTCTACTTTTTAAAAAACAGTGATGACAGACTGTCAACACAGTTCTTTAATCAGGCAGCTGCCTGCCTGGATGAAGTACGAGAACTATAGGAAACCAGGTGGTGAGGGTTTAATTGTATATTGGTGCACAAGCAGAACACTTACTGTATAAGTAATTGTTGTCACACCCATCTGAATACCATCACAATATACATTTCAAAGTTTGTCATAAAATAAATAAAATAATGGTGAGTTTTACATGAATAAAAAATTAAAAACATAGATAGATAGATAGATAGATAGATAGATAGATAGATAGATAGATAGATAG
>NC_056524.1:224403737-224413151 GCF_019175285.1 Sceloporus undulatus | reverse complement strand
GCAGAAAGAAAGACAGACATTGCCATGGGTCATCTCCAGGTGAGAGGAAGATGAGCATGTAGAATCTTCGGTTTTGGTGAGCTCAGCTCCAGCTAAGAGGAAAGGTATGTGTGGACATCTCCAGCTTGCATACTAGCACAGCAGCTTGTAATAATGTGTGTGAGTGAGTGAGAGTGAGTGAGTGTATTCAAGTCAACTTATGGTGACCCCATGAAATTCATAGAGTTTTCTTAGGCAAGGAATACTCAGAGGTACAAGACTTAATTGATTTGTTGCTTCTCCTTGCAAAGACTCTTGAGTGGATCTGTGCATTTTCTGAGGGGCAAAACAGACTGGCATAAAAAGCCAATTTCCAGCTGGCTTGGGGGCATGCTATACAGATGATGAATGCCCCCAAGACCCCGAGAAGCCAGCTTTAAGCTACCCATCTACCCAGACATGGGCTGGCTTCTGAGCACTCTGACAGCACAGTGTTTATATGCTATATGCCGCCAGAGTAGATTAAATCTGGCCATGGGCTGCAGTGAGTGGGAAAAGCCATCTTTTTGCCAGCCCAAACAAGAGTAACTCTTTGCCACTTCTTTTTCAGCCAGCTTCGAGGTGGATTGGGGCTGTGGTTGTGCGGTTGCCATGGCCGCAATCTGCTTTCGGAAGGGGCTGCTTGAAACTGTTCCTTTGGGGCTGTCTGTTTCACCCCTGAGTTAGCTTCCTGCTCCCCACGTCATTGTAGCTCCAAGTCTCATCCTTCATTCTGCTCTGTATCCACCTTCTGGATAGAAGAAAACAGGCTAAATTAAATGGACCTTATTCTATCTCCTTAAGTAGATGAGAAAGAGCAATCCCTTTATCTCACCTTACAGCTTCTATCTTAATTTCAAAACAGGGGTATATAATGTGTGTGAGTAGGTTGGTGGTTGTATTTGAATGGATGACAAGCTGTGAGCAACTGCATTGGTGCTTAATTCACAATGATTAATTACATCATCAGAGACCATTCCTGAATCTTAAGTTTTTTAAAATATTTTTTATTAATTTCCTTAAGTCTTAATTAAAACCTTAATTAAAAATTTATCTTAATTTTTGATCCAGAAATTTCAATGCAATATAGGGGGATCATAAATATAAACATTGCATGCAAGCCTTATGTTATTTATCCCCACTACATTCTGTTTAGAACAAGAAAGTACACACATGCTATCATGTTTCATGTGTTTCAAGAAGTAGTGGGGGGTAAAGTCCAGGTGCTGATCGTCATGCTATAGTTATACCTAGAAGGAGGGTTCAAAATGTAAACATTAAATTGATAATCTGTCCAAGCATGTGTGTGCATGTGTGTGTACCACTTGAAAGAGCAGCAGTACATAGCATTCAACCAAATATATGGGGATTCAGTGACTAGGTTCTTGTATTGGCAGAGGTTTGGACTAGGGTTAACATATTCCAGTCCCTCATATGAAGGAATGCAAATTATTATATTATGCAAATTATTATAATTATGCATATTAGAGTCATAGAGCTGGAAGAGACCACAAGGGCCATCAAGTCCAACCCCATCCCTTGGAGGAATACACAATCAAAGTACTCCTGTCAGTGGGCCATCCAGCCTTCAAAGAAGGAGACTCCACCACTCTCAGAGGGAGTGTATTCCACCGTTGAACAGCTTTTACTGTCGGGAAGTTCATCCTAATGTTGAGGTGGAATCCCTTTTCTGTAGTTTGCATCCATAGCTCTGTATATTAGTCTCTCATGCAGCATGAAACCATCCTGCTCCATCCTCAATATGATATCCCTTCAAATATATAAACATGGCTGTCATATAACCTCTTAAGCATCTCTTCTCCAGGCTAAACATATCCAGTTCTCTAAGTTGTTCCTCACAGGGCATGGTTTCTAGACCTTTCACCATTTTGGTTGCTGTCATCTGGACATACTTCAGCTTGTTAACATCCTTTTTGAACTGTGGTGCCCAAAATTGGACACAGTATTCCAGGTCTGACTAAAGCAGAATAATGTGGTACTATTATTTCCTTCCATCTAGACACTATACTTCTATTGATGCAGCCTAGAATTTCATTGGCTTTTTAGCTGCTGCATCACACTGTTGACTCATGTATTGACTTATGTATTAATTTGCATTCTGAGTATATACTTTCAACACATTAATCATTGCACTTTTTCTATCATTATGGCACGGGACAGACCGTCCAAAAAGGATGGTCTCCCGGCGCCTTACTTTGCTCCTTGGGGAAGCCACAGCCTCCAGACCGCAGGACTTCCCCGTGGAGCAAAAAGAATCTGCAAAAAGTGAGTTCTTCTTGCGGTGCAATTATGATGCCACAGTGCATCAATGGCGCACTCCCGGCATCATAATGGCGCTGCGACGTGCGGACGCTAAGCATCCATCACGTCAAAATGGCAGTGCCCATCTGTACAGGGTGCCGCCATTTTGATGCCCTCATCATGTGCGAGGGATGAGGGGCGTCTAGAAGCATCGCCCATCGCACATAATGAGGGTGCACCATAGCGCACGTCTGTACAGCACCTATGTTTCAACTCCAGTACCAAAGTAAGAGCTCTTCTTTCTCTTCACCTCACCAAGTTGTTGTCAAGAGAAGGAGGCTTCCAAGCAGCCCCAGTGTAAGCGTCCACCTGTGTAAGTTGTTGCAGGGTGGGACTTTTGGCTGCTGGAGTCCACCAAAGTCTTTGTAGGACCAGGCCTGAGCTGCCAGAGTCCTGGAAGGACCAGGGCTAAGCCAACAGGCATAACTATCTCTACTTATGCAGGGCAGCTATAGGCACATCCATTTAAGGGCTGCATTGGCCTCTCAACCCTTGCCACAGCAACACAGTCTTCTCTGCTGCCTGTAGCTGTTCTGGGTACATTTTGACTTGTCTTGCTAGCCTTGCTGTGACCTTGGTCTGTTTCCTAACCTTGCCTCCTGCCTCTGGGTCATTAGACTCTCTAAGGGCCTATACAGACCGGCACTCATGCTGGACGCCCTAACCCCACCCCCATTGTGCTATTTTGGCATGCACTGGTCCACACAGTGCACACCATAATGACGCAGCTCCAGTGCTGCATCCACATGATGCAGTGCGGAAAGGGCATCATAAAGCCTTGCTGCCATGGCTATGGTGCCCCTTGGAGGGCACAAAAGGAGATGCTGTGTGTGTGTGTGTGGTTGTTGTTTTTTTATCTCCAAAGGAGCTGGATGCAAGGGCCATGGTTGATGAGGTTGCTGCAGCCTTGATCCAGCCAGTAAAGGGGGTGCGCATACCATCCTTTAGGAGCAGTCTGGAGAGCCCCTAAGTTTCACACATCCATGGTCCTAACCTCAGCAGCCCACCTTGGAATCCAGGCTGCCCACATGTTGGACCTTGACAGCAGAGAGTGAAGAACTCCTTTTACTTTCCAGGGCGTTTGGAAATGAAGTTCCACTATGCGACCTACTGCTAGGCTCAAGCAGCCCACACAATCACACCACACACACGAGCAAGCATTTTCTGCTTGCCTCCTTCATTTCTCAGCTTCTGTTCTGTCATAGAAAGGGGGAGGGAATAGGAGAGTAAAGTAGAATGTTATAACCTGTGCAGCAGCAACCAGAGCCTGCAGGACAGGAATGAGGTGCCGGTGCCAGTCTTCTTGAACAATTTCCTGCTTCATTGCCACTGCTGTATTTTAATCCACAAATTGGTCTGTGATGAAGGAGAAATCCAGGATTTACTGTTTCAACTGGCCTGGTGGCTGGATCATTTTTTGGTCCCCAATTTGGGATTTTCCAGGTTTTCTGGGACAAATGGCAACCCTAGTTTGGACCAATGATCTTTTGAAGTCCCTCCAACTCTACAATTCTTGACTGAGTCAAAGACTAAAGTCACTCAGGGATAACAGGGATAATGAGGTCTCAATTCTTAACAAATAATGTAAGTAAATCAGTAGAATGGGAAGTGGGGTATACTTACCTTCCTAAATACACACAACACACCAAAATTCTTGAATACCTCCTAGTAAAACTGATCAGAAAGAGTGTTAGCAATTCTGGCTGGAAACTAATACCTTTGACCTGATCTTGGATCTGGTTTATTAAAAGGAGTAAACAGTAATTCAATCTGGTTAATTTAAAAACAAGTAGAGTACAGTATTATTTTTGGTGTTGTGATAACGAGGTTAGGACTTCAGCAACAATGTTCATTTTAGCAACTTTAATTAAAAAGCAAACAAAACATGAGCAAATAAAAAAAATCCCAGTGAGGCAACTATGGGATCTATTGCATGAAAAGAGACTGTCGCTTCAGATGACAAATCGGGTGAAGGCAACGGTCAAGAGTGGCTGTTATCAGCTCTGGCTGATAGTCAGCTGTGCCCTTTCCTGGAACGGGGTGACTCGAAACGGTAGTACATGCACTGGTAACCTCAAGACTTGATTTTTGCAATGTGCTCTACATGGGGCGACCCTGTGTGCCTAGTCTGGAAACTTCAACTGGTGCAGAATATGGCAGCCAGATTGATTACAGCAACAACTAGGAGTGACATATACACCTATATTGAAATCACTCCACGGCTGCCGTTCGTTCTCCGGGCACAGTACAAGGTGTTGGTCATTACCTTTAAAGCCCTCCATGGCTTGGGCCAACTACTTACTCAGGGATCGCCTCCTTCCTACAATCCGCCCTGTACCCTCAGATCCTCTGGGAGGAATTTGTTGCAGTCCACAAAGACCAGATTGACTGCGACCTCCCAGAGGACTTTCCACGATCGTCCCCACTTATGGCATGGCCTGCGGATGAGATCCGTCAAATTGCCAACCTTGAGAGCTTCAAGAAAGCTGTCAAGACAGATCTCTTCCAGCAGGCCTCCCAGAATAGAGATCCCAATGGTTGGGCCCTGAGTTACTAGAGGGAACGCCTCTCCTACACAATCCGCCCCGCACTCTCAGAACAACTGGGAAGCTCCTACTACTCGAACACCAAAGTGAGATTAATAGCGACTCACCAAAGAGCGTTGCCAGCTATGGCCCCAATGCTTTGGAATAATCTCCCAGAAGAGATTTGACTCATTCCCCTCTAGACACCTTTAAAAAGGCGGGAAAACCCATCTCTTCCCAGAAAGCAACCCCGGACCCTTTATAAAGGAAATCACCCAAATATATATCTACTCAGGACGTTTTTTAAAGTATTTGGTAAATCATGGTTTTTTAGATAGTTTTTTATGAGCTGATTTAAATGATTGTAATTATGATGTATCTTTGATTTGATACTGTCTGTAATCCCACCTCGATCCGTGGGGAGAGGCAGGAAAAAAAATAAAAATTTTATTTATTTATTATTATGTAATGCTCCCCCCACAGTCATATACAAGCAAAGACTCTGCCCACCGTTATTTTTATTATTGAGATTGTTTTTTAGATTTTATCATCTGTAATTTTAATGGATGGAATTGTTCATCCTTTTTAAGGGGAGGAATTGTATATATTGTATTATTTTTTAAGGTTGTACGCCACTTGTATTGTGGAAACAAAAACGGGATATAAATTAAAGTTTTTATTTTATATTATATATATAGACTCTTATGTAGCACCTGAAAGATTAACTCATTTA
The DNA here is from genome assembly GCF_019175285.1 of Sceloporus undulatus. Lineage (NCBI taxonomy): Eukaryota > Metazoa > Chordata > Lepidosauria > Squamata > Phrynosomatidae > Sceloporus > Sceloporus undulatus. Next base: position 224,407,553 of record NC_056524.1, on the reverse strand, counting down.
TTCGGCTAAACTTCATAGGCTAGAGCTACTTGGAAAACATGTGAAGTGTTGTTGATTGTTATCATTTAGAAGACTTGAAGAAAAAGGCAGTTCTGTGCATGTCTCCCTGGTTTGACACTTACGTACCTTCACTTGGACCAATATTTCAAAAGACAAAATTGAAGAGAAATGCTGAAAATGCTGTCTGGATCATGCAAGTCAAAGGGCAATGAGTCTTCACAAAAGATTAACCTGAGAAACGAATCTAGGAGGGGGGGGGGGGAAGCATGCATTTATACAACATTTCTTGAAGCGATTTTCAGAGCCCCTCCCCCCTCCGGTTCTTCAGTGAATGGCCTTGAACAGTTCATCACATAGCATGGACAAAGAAAGATTTGGAGAAATTCCATCATGCTGCTTTAAAAATGCAGCTGGTCTCTGGGATTTGGAAACTCATTTTTCATTTTGGAAGGAAATAGGACAGTTGTAAGATAGGGGAAGTAGTAGGAGGGGGAGGCAACCCTTTGCGTATATAGAAAGATTCCAATGCACCATTAACAAAAATTATAATTAGCACTTGTAAGAAAAGGAAGCTAGTGGTCGGGTTGAGCGGGCGCGAGTGGAGGCAGGAGGACCCAGAAGAGGGGAGAGATAGAGAAGACTCAGATGGAGGGAGGAAGCAATAGGGTTGCACCGGAGGGGAGGCTGAGGCCCTGGGGGTTTAAAAAGAGGCAAGGGAGAGGTGCTGGGGGGAAGGAGAGCAAGCGGAAGACGGGGACAACGGAAAGGAGAGAGGAGGTGAGCTCGGAGGGAGGAGAAGCAGCCGGTGGAAGAAGAGACTACATAGGAGGGAAGGTGCAAGTAGGTTCCGGTGTGGTGACTCACCCTGCTTGTCCTCGAGAAGAGTGGGAAAGAAGAGGGCGGCCCTGGAACCCTGAAGTAGGTAGAAAGAGGGAGGGGCTGGAGGAAGCGAGGAGCCGTGGTGGGTGCTAAGGGAAAGGCGCCAAGCAGGAGCGGCCCCACCGAGACGCCCCACAAGGGAAAGAGCAAGAAACCCGCAGGGGATTATTGTCCTCCCCCCTCACAACACCCTGTAAAAGAAGAGCCCTTGAACTGAGGACGTCCTGGAGGAAAGGAAGGAGTCCTTACTGAGCCAGTGGAGCAAACTAGGCCAGTGCTACAGTAGCTTTGAGACTTTATTTCTGCTACTCTCACCAAGTGAAGTAACTGGGAGGTAGGCTTGAGCAATTGTGTAACCAGCGACTGAGAAAAAAGAGAGACTGGTGAGCTTAGATATTGGCCTCATTGTGTGTGTTATAAAGACTGTTTTGGTTGCATCCATGGAGCCAGTCCCAGGGGCGGCGCCTAGGGGCGGGGTTCCCCGCCCACAGTGGTGAGAAATGTGGGCACGCCCCTTGGGGCGGGCCAGGACCCGCGGCTCCCGAAGGATGGATGGCCTGGTTTAGCGAATAGCAAGAGGGTGCTGTTGCAGCAATTTCAGCACACCAGATGCAAGTCTGGATCAACTTTTGTGCGCAACAAAATGCCCGGCTCGGATGGTAGGACAAATTGTGGAGTCTCTCAAGGCCCCGAGAGGCCCAACGCCCTCTGGGGGAACCAACTCTTGGGCCACGGAGGCAAGCCCTTGGAAACTCACCCAGATGGGGCCACAAGATGACGCCGAGGCATTTTTGAATACTCTTTGAAAGGATTGCCATGGTGGCCAAATGGCCCCGAGACCAATGGGCATTACTATTAGCCCCATGCCTGACAGGCCCGGCACAGGAGGCTGTGGAATACGTTAACACCAGTGGATGCCAAGGATTACGATCGAGGTGAAGGAGGTGATTTTACACACCTTGAATATACTGAAGACACTTATCGAAGACGTTTGAGGGAGTTACGCTGGGTCCAGGAGTGCATCCCCGTACCTTGGGGCAGAAAGTTAAGGCCAATGCACTAAGGTGGCTAAAGCCCGCGGTACGTAGCGCGGCGGAGGTAGCAGAGCAGGTGATGATCGAGCAATTGTTCTAGCCCTCCCAGGAAACAGCTCGCAATTGGGTGTGTGTCACCGACCTCAGGCCTTGATGAAGCCATATTATAATGGAAGCTTTTGCAACGGCAGAGAAGAGAGGGAGGTCGGGCAAATAAGAAGACAAGGGGAATTAGGACCCCTAAATTTTCGCGTGAGCACAGAGCCAGGCTTCAAGGGAAGGCCACCAGGAGAAGGAGGGCCTCGAGAGGACAAGAAAGGGATCCGGGGAGCAGAGGGACCCATCAAGCCTGCGTTGGCACCCACCTTGAGAGAGAGAATTCAGAAGCCGCTAACCTGCTTCTCCTGTGGTTTAGAAGGGCATATCGGAAAGAATGCCCCATGATGGAGTGTTCCTGGGCTGATACCTGGGAGGCGGCACAGTAGGTAGATCAGATTCGGAGCCCAAATAGTTCCAGTGAAATTGGAGGGTCGAGCGCAAAGTTTTTGCTATGGTGGATCAGGCTGCAGCCATTACCCTAGTAAGGGAGAATCCCACAGGAAGACGGGGCCAGTGGGTGAAGGTACGGGGTGTACATGGGGACAACAAAGAATACCAGGTGGCCACAGTAGCGAGTCTGTGCAGGAGGCCACTCACGGAAGGAGAGGTAGGGGTTTGTCCCTAGCTAAAATGGCCATTGGTTGTGTGGGCAGAGTTGGCCCGGGTGGAGGGAACTTTTACAGCAGGAGGGATTCAAGCTAACCCAGCTGAGTTTGAACTAAGGTGGGAGTTGGGTAGGGTGCGGCGGTCTCAGATAAGTTTTTTGGCATCCAGGAGGATGATACTTTGCGAGGCATGGCGAACGGTGGTTGCCCCAGACCAAGTGCAGGAGAATGGAGGAGGGCCCTTGTTATAAGGAAGGAAGGTTTATTATACAGAGACCCCCCCAGGTGAATTGGGGACGCGGGGCCCGGACCAGTTGGTTTTTACCAAAGGTCAGTAAGGGAAGAGGTAGTGCGGTTAGCTCATGAAGGACCCGGGAGGCCACCTAGCTACTGAGAAAACCCTGGCCTGGATAGTTCAGAGGTTCTTTTGGCCAGGGGTTTATGCAGAGTCCGTAGTTTGCCTGTCCCTCCAGAGTGTCAATTACACACAGGTACCACCTCTGCCGGGGGAAAGCTAATTCCCATGGCCTATAATGAAGAGCCTTTTTCGAGAATAGCTATGGACATAGTGGGACCCTTAGCCCCCCGGCGGCCGGCCATAAGTACAATACTGGTGGTGGTGGACTGTGCGACCCGGTATCCGGAGGCCGTGGCCTTAAGATCAATACACTCGACCGCATAGCCCAAGAGTTGCTAAATATGTTTCTCGAGGAGGTTTCCACGGGAGGTGTAACGGATCAAGGGACAAGTTGTCGTAAGGTAAAGCCATGGGAAAGATGTGGCAATTTTGAAAATAAAACCCTTGAAGACCTCTGTGTTACCACCCACAGGCCAATGGGATGGTCGAACGTTTTAATAGGACCTTGAAGTCCATGCTTAAGAAATTTGTGGATTCTCATCCCGGCAGTGGCATCAATTAATAAGGCCCCTTTTATTCGCCTTTTAGGGAGGTACCCCAGGCTTCCTTAGGGTTCTCCCCCATTTGAGTTAGTTTATGGCCGGCAACCCCGCAGGGTTCTAGACTTAATCAGGGAGGAATGGGAACGGGAAGAGCCTCAGGGAGACCCCTGCTTTAGCTCAGGTCATGGCCAAGAGGAAACATTTACTGGAGATCCGAAGATTGGCACAGGCAAATTTAAAAGAGGCACAACAGTTTACAAAAGAATTATTTGACCGGAGGGTCCGAGAGAGAAAGCTAA
>NC_056524.1:224341281-224403712 GCF_019175285.1 Sceloporus undulatus | reverse complement strand
CATAATTGAGTTCATCTGTGGCCCATGTAGAATCAAAAAAGGAGGCGACACTGGATTAGACTCATAAAAACATCCCCTGTGCATACTTTTCAAATCCTAGTCTTCTTGGGTTACAACTATTTCTTCTATGATATCCTAACAAATCTGATATACATTTGTTCGGGGATATATATAGGTGTGTGTGTGCGTGCGCTCACACACAAAACGACAGAACACCTCTAGTTGTCACCTGTAGTCCTCAGCTCAAACACATCAATGAACTAGAACCAATTTTGGAGAATAACATAGCCCTCTGTAAAGAAAAGGAAGCTAGTGGTCGGGTTGAGCGGGCGAGTGGAGGGCAGGAGGACCCAGAAGAGGGGAGAGATAGAGAAGAGACTCAGATGGAAGGGAGGAAGCAATTAGGCGTTGCACCTGAGGGGAGGGCTGAGGCCCTGGGGGTTTTAAAAAGAGGCAAGGGAGAGGCGCTGGGGGGAAGGAGAGCAAGCGGAAGACGGGGACGCGGAGAGGAGGCGTGGAAAGGGAGAGAGGAGGTGAGCTCGGAGAGAGGAGAAGCAGCTGGGGGAAGAAGAGACTACATAGGAGGGAAGGTGCGAGTAGGTCAGGTGCTGGTGACTCACCCTGCTTGTCCTCAAGAAGAGTGGGAAAGAAGAGGGCGGCCCTGGAACCCTGAAGTAGGTAGAAAGAGGGAGGGGCTGGAGGAAGGCGAGGAGCCGTGGTGGGTGCTAAGGGAAAGGCGCCAAGCAGGAGCGGCCCCACCGAGATGCCCCACAAGGGAAAGAGCAAGAAACCCGGTGGAGGATTATTGTCCTTCCCGCTCACACACCCTGTAAAGAAGAGCCCCTGAACTGAGGACGTCCTGGAGGAAAGGAAGGAGTCCTTACTGAGCCAGTGGAGCAACTAGGCCAGTGCTACCGTAGCTTTGAGACTTTATTTCTGCTACTCTCACCAGTGAAGTAACTGGGAGGTAGGCTTGAGCAATTGTGTAACCAGCGACTGAGAATAAAAGAGAGACTGTGAGCTTAGATATTGGCCTCATTGTGTGTTTATAAAGACTGTTTTGGTTGCATCCATGGAGCCAGTCCTAGGGGCGGCGCCTAGGGCCGGGGTTGCCCCGCCCACAGCACTATTGCCAAATTTTTCAGCTGTTCAATATAGGATAAGCCACACTATTAAGAATCAAATGCAGATACAATTTCCATTTCACTAAAATCAAAGATTTTGTATAAATGGTAACATGATCATATGAGAGGGGTGCAGTGGCGTGGTGGTTAAGACGCCAGTTCTGATGATCGGTAGATTAGCAAATGCTGCATGATGGGGTGAGCACCTGTCACTAGTTCCAGCTTCAGCCAACCTAGTAGTTTGAAAGCTTGCAAATGCAAGTAGATAGATAGGTACTATTTCGGTGGGGAGGTAACAGTGTTCGGTGCAGTCATGCCGGCCATATGACTACCAGAACAGTTCTCAGAAAACACTGGATCTTTGGCTTAGTAATGGAGATGAGTACTGCCCCCTACAGTCAGTTACAACTAGACATTCATGTCAAGGAACTTCTTTTACCTTTATGATCATATTATTTGAAGTTTGGGGACCAGATGTCACCACCAATCTCTATTTCTGCTTACCACCTAATTCCAAGAAAGCTATTTCTATTTTAAACTGGTGTCTCACCATAGTAATGGACTGGATAAAGGCAAATATATTGAAGCTTAATCCAGACAAAACAGATATGCTTCTGATCAGTTGGAGGGCAGATTAAGGAACAGGGATTCAGTCTGTGCTGAGTGGGTTTACACACCGTTGAAGATGCAGGTTTGTAGTTTGTGTATATGCATGGTCTCAGCCCTGAGCCTGGAGGCCTAGATTTCTGTGGTGGCCAGGGGTCCATTTGTGCAATTAAAGATGTTCCACCAGCTGCACCTATTCCTTGAAATAATCTTCCTTAGTCAGTGTGTCACTAGGGGGTGCAGGGGGTGCTTACTACACCAGGTGACACACCAGGAGGGGTGAAACCCAGTAGGCTGATGCACCCCGAGGGACTGGCACAGCTACTGGACAAGTGAGAAAGGGCACTTTTCTGCTCATCCAGCACCACACAGGACCCTAAACAGGCTCCAGAGGCTACAGCACTGTCTTCCTTCAACACTGACCTGGTTTGTATCACGGAGAGCTGGCTTAGAGCAGACAGCTCTGTAACCTGGGCTCAGGCCCTTCCGGCCGGATACTCCGTCAATGAGCAGGTGAGGAGATGCGGGCAGGGAGGGGGTGTGGCCATGGTCCACAGAAACAACCTTACCTTAATCAGGATACCTATCCGTGCATTAGACCACATCGAGTGCATTTTCCTTAGCTTGAAGACCAGGGAGAGTCTGGGGATTCTGTTGGTCTATCGTCCACCCCATAACCTAACAGACTCCCTAGCCGAGCTGACGCAACTAGTCTCGGAGCTGATGTTGGAGTCGCCTAGGCTGCTTGTTCTGGGCGACCTCAACATCCCCCTCAAGACTGGGCTGACTAACCTTACTGGTGCGGCTCGGGAGTTCATGCTTTCCATGGGGCCTCTCCCAGATAGTCTCCAAGCCTACACATTGCGCAGGTCATGCCTTCGATGTGGTCTTCTGCACGGAACAGGCATATCCATGGGCGGAGATAATTAGTATCTCCGTTTTATCACGGACGGATCATTTCTGTTCCGTTTTTATTGGTTTTTATTGATAGATATATTGTGATGTTTGCTTTTTATGATGTGAAATTTTTAAATGATCCTGTGAACTGCTCTGATTGTCTCGGAAGAGCGGTATATAAATAAAGCATATTATTATTATTATTATTATTATTATTATTATTATTTCCTGGTTAAGGTTGGACTGAAGGCCACTATCCCTCTCTCTGGGGGTAGAGGACTGATTAGAATGGTCCGCCCTCAAAGGCTGATGGAACCCGTCAGGTTCCAAGAAGCCCTAGAGGGTATTATGGTTGGCAGTGCTGGCGATTCTGTCGAAACTCTGGTTAATATGTGGAATAACAACTTTACCAGAACGATTGACATGATTGTTCCCAAGCGTCCTTTCCAACCCGCTCAAAATGGTAACCCATGGTATACGGAAGATCTTAGACAAATGAAGTGGGCTGGACAACGACTAGAGCGCCAGTGGCAGAGATCTCAACTCATATCTGATAAGACACTTCATTCGACCTTTCATAGGTCCTATCAAGTGCCGATAGATGCAGCTAAGAAATCCTTCAATTCTGCATCTATTGTGTCTGCAAAATCTCGTCCAGCTGAGCTGTTCAGGGTAGTGAGGAACTTAACCCAACTGCCTCCTACCCAGAACCCTTTATTAGATTCTTCTGAAGCCTGCTGTTACACTTTTAATGATTATTTTGCAGATAAAATCTCTCAGATAAGAGCTGATTTGGATGCCAATTTGAGGAGAGAGACAACTAGAGAGGCATCCAGTGCCTCCGCCATTACTGTTAGACTGGATCAATTTGAGTTGGTAAGTACTGAGGATGTGGACAAGCTTCTTAGTAGTTAGAAAAAGACAACTTGCCCCCTTGACCCTTGCCCAACCTGGCTGGCTATCCAGGGGGGAGAAAAAATCATGGCGATGCTGAAAAACATAATTAATGCATTCCTCAGAGAAGGCTCCCTGTCTCAAGGAGGCAGTAGTTAGACCGCTCTTATAAAAAGCCTTTCCTGGACCCCCTGGATAGAAATAACTATAGACCAGTCTCGTTACTACCATTTCTGAGCAAGGTGATTGAGAGAGCGGTCGGCAATCAACTACAAGCAGTCTTGGAGGAAATGGATTTTCTGGATCCATTTCAAACCAGATTCAGGACAGGATACGGAGTTGAGACTGCCATGGTTGCCTCAGTTGATGATCTCAGTCTGGGCATCGACAGGGGAAGTGTGACCCTGCTGGTATTCTTGGACCTCTCAGCAGCCTTCGATACCATCGACCGTGGTATCCTTCTGGAACTCCTGAGAGAGTTGGGTATTGGAGGCACTGCATTGCAGTGGTTCCAGTCCTACCTCTCGGGCAGGTTCCAGATGGTGTCACTTGGGGACAGTTGTTCGGCCAAGAGGAAGCTCAAATGGGGCGTCCCTCAAGGTGCAATTCTGTCCCAAATGCTTTTTAACATTTACATGAAGCTGCTGGGTGAGATCATCCAGAGACATGGGGCGGGGTGTTATCAGTATGCCGATGACACCCAAATATACTTTTCTATGTCTCGGACTGAAGCAGTGACTAAGCATGGCATCTCTCCTCTGAATGCCTGTCTTGGGGCAGTAATGGACTGGATGAGGGAAAACTGACTCAAGCTGAATCCAGGTAAGACGGAGGTACTTGCTATAGGAACCCCAAATCCAAGAATGGAGTTATGTCAGCCAGTTCTGGATGGGGTCACACTTCCCCTGAAGAATTCTGTTCGCAGCTTGGGGGTCCTCCTTGACTCATCGCTCCAACTGACAGCTCAGGTGGATGCGACAGTCAGGAGTGCCTGCTATCAGCTTCGTCTGATATGGCAACTGCGTCCCTTCTTGAAGCTGAGGGACCTGGAAACAGTAGTACATGCACTGGTAACCTCTTGATTGGACTTCTGTAATGCGCTCTACTTGGGGCTACCCTAGTGCCAAGTTCAGAAACTTCAGTTGGTACAAAATATGGCAGCTAGATTGATCACGGGAACTTCTAGGAATGACCATGTAACACCGGTCTTGAAGTCCCTGCACTGGCTGCCTATTAGTTTCTGGGCAAAGTACAAGGTGTTGGTGATTACCTTTAAAGCCCTACATGGCTTGGGCCCAGAGTACTTGAGGGAACGTCTTCTTCCCTATTGTCCGTCCCGCACACTAAGGTCCTCGGGAAGAAATCTACTACAGCCAAAAAGATCTAGGCTAACATCAGTCTCCCAGAGGTCCTTTTCTACTACTGCTCCAAAATTATAGAACAACCTGCCGGAGGAGATCTGTCACATTCCCACTCTGACAGCTTTTAAGAAAGCACTGAAGATGGATCTCTTCTGGCAGGCCTTTCCAACTTAGTTACCCTCCCCAGATATAGAGATATTTGTCCCCTCATCTGTCTATTCTTCCTCGCCTATGTTTCTGCCTTTTTAAAAATGTCTTTAATGTTTTTATACTATTACTGTTTAATTCTGTTTTAGTACTGGGAACGGGGTGTGTGTGTGTGGTAGGTCTAGGGTTTGATTTTATTTATTTTTTTAACTCCATTGTAATGTGATGTATTTTATTGTTGTAATCCACCCAGATTCTTTGTGATTGGGCGGGCTAGAAATAAATCTTTATTATTATTATTATTCCTTGGTAACAGTGTCTTCAGGGTCTGGTACAGCTGTGGGGTGATGCCTTCAAAGTCAGCTGCATAGGACCCTGAAGGCTTTCCAGAGGAGACTCTGCCTTGAGAATCTGGCCTGAAACCTTAAAAATAACACTGTGGCCAAATGTAGCCTATATACTTCAGGCTTCTTATCCATAGTGTATGATGCCATTTTCCCTTTTGGCCCAACGTGCTGAGACTGAGGATGGAGCCAGCTGGCACAACCCAACCCATCCTCAACACAACACAGTGCTGAGCTAAATGTGCAGAGACATTCACGGCAAACATGTTGGTGCTATTGGTAACATACAGTGGTGTCACTATGGTTGGTGTACCCGGTGCAGTGATTCATGGTGCCATGAGCTGGGTTTACTGCCTCCCATATCACACAATACAGAATCCTTAGTAATGTTTTTTGTATTAATGTTACTCATAAATCATAATATTTATGATTTATGAATAACATAAAGTCTGCAGCCTTTGACACTGTTGATCACTGTCTTCTAGTTGACATACTCTCTGACCTTGGGTTCTCAGACTCTGTTCTCGACTGGTTTAGATCTTACTTGTCTGGCAGATCTTTTGCAGTGGTTGCAGGAGGTCAGACTTCATCTCCTGTTCCCTTATCTGTTGGAGTTCCCCAGGGCTCTGTTCTGGGTCCCCTTCTGTTTTCTCTCTACACACTGTCCTTTGGAAAACTCATCAGCTCTTTTGGCTTTTCCTACCATCTGTATGCCGATGACACCCAGCTGTATCTTTCCGCCCCTGACCTTTCTCCAAGGCTTGAACAGCAAGTTTCGTCCTGCCTCACAGCTGTCTCGCAGTGGGTGTGCCATCGGCGTTTGAAGCTCAACATGTCCAAGACGGAGCTTCTTGTCTTTCCTCCTAAGCCCACCCTTCAACACTCCTTTTCTGTCTCTGTGGACAACATTTCTATTCAACCAGTCCAGCAAGCCCGCAGTCTGGGTTTCATCTTTGACTCTTCTCTGTCGTGTATCCCTCAGATCCAGACCACAGCCAAGGCTTGTAGACTCTTTTTGTACAATATTGCCAAAATCTGACCATATCTCTCTGCCTCTACTGCCAAGATCCTGGTCCATGCCCTAGTAGTCTCACGACTTGATTACTGTAATGTCCTCCTGGCTGGGCTTCCTCTTTCTCACCTCCCTCCTTTAATCTCTGTTCAGCATTCAGCTGCACGCATTATCACTTCCACCCACCGCTCTGACCACATCTCTCCTGTGTTGGCATCCCTTCACTGGCTCCCCCTCCCTTTCCGCATTCAGTATAAGCTCCTGCTGTCCACGTTTAAAGCCCTCCATGGACTGGCCCCTCCCTACTTATCAGACCTTCTTTCTCCTCACCTTTCCACTCGGGCCCTCCGTTCTGGTAGTCAAGGTCTGCTGTCTCAGCCCAGGATTTCCTCTGCCCCATCCCGGATTCGCCCCTTTTCACTCGCTGCCCCTCACTCCTGGAACCTTCTTCCCCCACAAGCAAGAGCCATCACTTCTTTAACCAGCTTCAAAACGGAGTTGAAGACCATCCTGTTCAGAGAAGCCTTCCCAGGCATTGCATAATTGTCGCTTACTATTTGATGTTCTTGTGGTGCCTGTTTATTGAACCATTTCCTGTATTGCTATGTACTGTATAGGCTTTATCCTACTTGAGAGTATATATTTTCCCTGGAAAATGATTAACCATCCATTATGAAGCCTTGCCCTCCCTCCAGTCCATCTGCCTTGGTCCAGGCTTTGGAGGTAGAGAGGAACTGCTGGACCTCTTACCCTTTCCCTCCACCACCCCCTTCTCCTTCTGTGTCTTGTCTTTTTAGATTGTAAGCCCGAGGGCAGGGAATTCGTCTAACTAAAAGATTGTATGTACAGCGCTGTGTAAATTGACAGCGCTTCATAAATAAAGGTTAATAATAATAATAATAATAATAATAATAATAATATATCACTAAATGTAATAGCAATAGTTGTGATAAACAAAACCATACCTTTAAATTGCAACATCATACACACAGCCTAAATGTATTTACATATACCTACTTTTATGTGGTTTAAGTGAAAATTTGATAAGAAGTAATGTTTATAAATAAATTTTAAAATAATTTTTTTTAATTCTAAATTTTAAAATTTAAGTTAAAAAGCAAAACTCTGGAGCCTTTCCTTTCTCCTCCCACTGAGTCTCGCCCCACTCACACCATCTCTTCTGCTGAGCTCCAGCATTTTAAAGGCACATAAGCGAACATCACAGCCCATTTCTGCCAAAAGGCAGATGTTTGGGGAGCAATGGTGTTACCCCCACTAGGGTGGCACCTGTTGTGGGCTGCACCCCCACACCTCTAGGTGACATCCCTGGTAATATAGTTACAGCAATAACAGAGGAAAGCAACTATAAAGCCTAGCTATACTTATTGTTCAGCCTGCCATGAATGAGGAAAGTCAAAACGGGGGGGGGGGGGGGTGCATGCATGTGCATATGCCCATGTAGATCTACAAATCACCATTGCTTCATGCCACATTGACTTACCCTCCAACTCTCCCGATTCAGTAGAATTTTACCCTTTCTACTATAAAATCTTTAGAAGATGGTGCTATTAATACTACTACTACTTTTACAGCTGTTACAACTACTAATATATCAGCATCTCCATTTAAGAAATGTGTACCCTCCAACTGTCATGATTTGGCAGGGACAGTCCCAATCAACCCTGCATTGTCCTACTTCTCCAGTAAACTTTAAAATGCCCTAGTTTCACTCTAGTCTTCCCACTTTCTTCCTTTGTCCTCAGCTTTGCCCATTGCTGCAAAATGAGTTCAAAGCACAAAGTAGTTTGCTCTCAATTAATTCAGTTGCATTGGAGGGGTGGAATCTTATCTTCTCCAGTAGACTCATGCAAAAGCAAACTGCAGTCTCTCCTGACTTGTCTGCTCTCCCACGTTAAAATTTTTTGCCATCTTGAACACACTCTGATGTTGTTCAGCTACAGATGAATACTGTGAAATGTTGGAGGAGGGTAGGCACTGATTTAACACAGGCAATCTTTTCCTTACTTTTGAAAGTAAAAGTGGAATTGAGAGAAGAAAAGAACAGAGGATGAGACAGATCCAAACAGCTGCAAACAATCTAATATTTCATAATTTAATTTCACAGTCAACAAGCAGCTCAGAAAGCCTAGATACCAAGAAAATACGCTTAGAAAAGGATGGCGGCCTGAAAGCATCAAGATCTGAAACCAATGGAGAAAAATATTCTCTGTGTTTGTGATGTTTAGACCCATTCAAACAGATCTGCAATGACCTATAAAAGTAAACTTTGGATTTTCACCTACCTGCACCCCTTACCCCATGTCATGACTATGTGAAGCTCCTGTGCCATTTTCATTTCAAGACAGCAGTACAGCAGGGGGAGAGTTCAAATTAAATACTTCACCTTTCAGAAAGCTAGCTCTTTTTCTAAGGGTTTTTTCCCTTCCCTTCCCAGAGTGTGTATCTCTTTCATGGTCTCATGCTCTCCTGCATTCTGGGGCTGCCCTGTGACCTTTCAACCTCACACTACATGATTCTTTTCTAAATTGCCCTGTGTTGAGACATCAATGGGAGAATATCAACGTTATTATAAAAGACAGCAATCTCTCCCCCAATTGTCAGTCTTAGTGAGTCATTGCACCTGACTGGCAAGCTTTTGTAAAACAGTAACAAGAATTTTGAAAGTTCTGTCTCTTATTTTATCTACAGTCAGATTTCTATGCTTGCAGATTTTATTTTATTTTTATTTTTTACTGGCACCGACTACAGCAGAGACTGTCATGCTCTAAACTCTCTTTAGCCACAAGGGAGAAACTGTAGCCTCAGGCAAAAATTACAAGCAATTTAACATTAATGCCATACTTGAAAGCTACCTTGTATAACTGAAGCTAACAATTTGAGATGTGCCAGTAAATTCAGTCTACTCTTTTTCCAGAGTTCCCTGTTTCTCCATATTGTCATAATGTCTGTTCAAAAAACAAGTGAGTGGCAAAACTGTTCTAGTCTCAAGAATTTGAGGCCCATATTCATTTGTCTCTTGCAAAATTCAGCTTTATTAAACATACTGATCCTGCTAAAGTCTCCCCCCAACACACACACTTCACTAAACAGAAATTGAAAGAGGGAAGGATATGGGAGCTGATAGACTTATGTGAAAGAACCAGCAATTGCCCTGGCAAGAAAGAGATGTGTTTGCTTTACCCCAATGAAGTGTGAACTCACCCACAGTAACAGACCCAGGCATGGCAAACTTTCTCAGGATCATCTCTCTAAACAATAGAGCTTTTAATAATTCCTGATGAATGGTCCAAAACCATTTCTCTACTAGTCCCTCCTGTCTTCTCCAAAGAAAGCAAGCCTAACCTGGGAAAACAGAGAAGAATTAACAAGTGGTAGAGAATGCTCCCTAACATGAAAGAGGTCTCTCCTTAACGGTAGCAGCATCTGGTGGTTTATGTCAGTGAGTTAGTAAATCCTTTCTTGGCTCTAGTCTGAATTTTAATGGAGCTGTCCAAAGTGCTAAACTTGTTGGGTTTTAATTCCTTGGATATCTCTTTTAAAGTTTGAACTAAAATGCAGAACAAAGGGGCAGGACAGACCGCCCAAAAAGGGCAGCCTGCTGGTGGTCTAGTTTCCTCCAGAGCAAAGCCACAGCCACCAAACTGCACGGCTTCGCTCTGCAGGAAAAAGAATCCGCAAAAAGTGGGTTCTTTTTCCACTGTGCCAGTTATGTATGACATAACTGGCACAGCACAACGTGCAGACGTGATGCGTCCATTACGTCATAATGGCGCCGTCCATATGTGCTAGTGTTAGGGACCGTACGGTTGCTGCGCGGTCCCATAACCCTAGCATGGTGCAAGCATGGCGCTTTAGCACCATGTGTACCATGCCACAGTCACTGCCCCAATGACATAGAATCATAGAATCAAGTAATTGGTAGAGACCACAAGGGTCATACAACTGCTCTACAAGTTTTAGGAAGGAAACAAATTTTAACAAATATCTTCAAGCAAGATCCACAATTTAATTCTCCTATCCTTGTCGATAGAAACAGGGTTGCAGCCTGGGCCAGCCTTTCCCAGGAATCTCCATGCCACAGTCAAATCCCACACTCCTGCCCTCTTTCCCTGGGGCCCTGGTTACACTAATTCACCTGTACATCTTAAAAATGGCTGTCCCACTATAACATGTAGCATCTTGAGCTATGTATTGCACCTTGGCTGGTGCACATGAATTCCCTTATTTTTTACAGCTGAATTTGGGTAACAAACACAGTGTTACTATGTACTTCCCAAGCAGCAATATCAAGACTGATATGCTTCATGGAATATGCAGTGTTTGTCACTTGGTGGTAGCACACAGTTTCTGAAAACAATGGCTTTTTCTGTGGCTGCTAGCCAGCAATTGAACCATTCTACATCTGTTCATCTGATACTTTATTTTTAGAAAGCCAGTTTTCTTGTGGCTCAGCCTCTAATGTTGTGTATTAACATAATTTGATACATTAGTACTGTTTGTATGACGGTACATAATAACTGACATGTAATGCTGACAATCTTGTCTATGTTTTTGTCATATTATTGCCAAAGGAAGTCATCTACAATGAAGCAATACTACAAGGACTAGATGTAGTCCTAGTCCTACTTCTTCATCTTTGATCTCCTCCAAATGTCACTTAAGAAGGCATGTAATTGTCTCCAGTTTCTTGCATTCAGGTCTAGTTTATTGGCACTAGTTGCTGACATTTCTCATTGGAACAGATAATTTTGCTCGTGTCGACAAAGTTTAATAAGTGTGAAAGTCCATTAGGGTGAATCAAAGCCTCTTGGAACATCTCCTAAACTGTAATCAAAGCACTTGATGGAAGCACATTTCATCATATATAACAGTAAACATTTGATGAGAACCTAGGATAATTGCATTAGTTACATTGCGGTGGACTTAGAGTGTTGAAGTGTCATAAGCTATGTGGAAGCCATCTAGGCTGGAATCCCTAGGCAGCTTAAATCCCATTGACTTTAATGGGATTTAAGCAGCTAAACAGTAAACAGGATTGCAGGCCTACTCTTTAGTATTTGCTTTATCAAAAGGTGCTTAGATTATGATTCATCTCATAGGATAGAAACCAACACAAAGATAAATTCAGTTGCTTCCACTGAGGATTACTACCTGAGAAATGTCTTTAGAATTATACCCTAAAGCCAAATGTAAAAGAGAAAGCATAAACAAACACCAACATAGACCTATTCTGTTGAATTCTGTGTGGGAAAGTCTGTATCTAAGTTTGCATAAGGAAAGGAAGGAATGGGACCTCCTGCCTCAGGAGTACACTATTTACACTGTAAGCTGGACAGACTGAAATGCTGTGCTTTGAGGTCACCATTCAACCTGACTACGGCCTGTTACAGACAGCCAAAATAAAGCTGCTTCGAGTCACAGTGGAGGTATGGTGTTTCAATGATGCACGCGTCCTAAGAGTCCAGAAGTTGCACCAAAGCCACGGTCCAGCCCTAAAGACTGGAGGAAGAGAGTATCCAGTTGTAATTTGATTTTCAGTTATGTGATTCATGTCTGGGAAGAAGGGTGGCCACGTATTCTAATTTACAGATAACAGTCCACGCTTTCAAGGGTGTAGCTATGTTGGACTGGCAAGAGCATAGGAGCTAGTGGCAAATGGACCATCAACTGGACTAACTAATGTATCACATTGCCAATTACCAACTGGGCTGTCAATTGGAACTACCACTATTTATCCCTGAGCTTGACCACCACTTTCTTGTTTATTGATACTACCTCCTCAGTACTATTGTGCAGTTGCATAATGAACAAGTTATATTGTGAGACAGTGCGGTGCAGTGATCTTAGTATTGGACTACAACTCTGAAGATCACGGTTCATTTTCTGGCTCAGCCATAGAAGCCCACTAGGTGACCTTGGGCAACTCACAGACTCTCAATCCAAGAGGATGGCAATGGCAAACCTCTTCTGAATAAATCTTGCCAACAAAACCTGATGATAGGTTGACCTTAGGGATGCCATAATTTAGAAAAAAACTGAGAGCACACAATAGTTTTGGCAATGGACCCATGAGGGCAGCCTGACATCATATTTCCTACCTAGATCCAGAAGGAGACCGTTTTCTCTACCTGCTCTGCTGATTCCTTTCCAAGTGGATCAGTGGTGATGGAGTGCAAAGTGGTAGGAAATAGCCTATACAGTTGTTTCCAATAGAGTCAGAGCAGCAAGCAGCAGCAGAAGAAGGAGGTTGAGGAAGACTGTGGTAAATGTAAGGAGTGCATGAGAAGGCAGGCTGACAGGCCAGTGGTTATTTATAATAGTTGCAATTTTTAAAAGTACTTATTTACTTTATTATTAGCCAGAAGTAAGACAAACCACTACAAAACCCACCACAATCATACAGTCCATTGCCTGTGGTATAAAACACACCAAATTAGCAATGCCAAACATACTATAATGGTTATGGATAGCTCCCAAAAGAAGTAAAGTTATCTCTCATTACATTACAGTAATTGCAACAGCAATAGCAAGTACATTTCTATGCCGCTTATGAGCGCACTTAAGCACTCCCTAAGTGGTTTACCATGCATAAGCTAATTGACCCAAGAAGCTTGGTACTTATTTTTGTGACCTTGGAAGAATGTCAGGTTGAGTCAATGCTGAGCCCCTGGCTGGTATTGAACTCACAACTTTGTGAGTGGTTGCAGTACAGGCATTTAACCACTGTGCCACCATAACATAGTCATGCCCCGGTTCAGGGTTGGAAATCATGTGGCCTTCCAGATGTTGTTAAACTACAACTTCCATCATTCCTCATTGGTGGCTATGATGACTAAGGTAAATAGGAGATGCAGTACAACAATGTCTACAGGACCATTTGTTTTCTACAACTGCCCTGTTTATTACAAAGACAAAGAAAGAAAGAAAAAGAAAGAAAGAGAGAGAGAGAGAGAGAAAGAAAGAAAGAAAGAAAGAAAGAAAGTACAATTGACGTATTATTTGTAAGTAGTTATTCTTGAACCCTGCTTCTGCTAGTGATATAGTTTCTGCAGTGAAGGGCTTTCTGTGGCTCAGAACACACAAAGTATTTGTTATGGATTATAATTTTTTAATCTTTGTATTGGGCTCATTTTAAGAGTTTCTTTTTGTTGGCCTAATACAGAACAATAATTCTGATGGTTAAAACACTAATAGCCTCTTGACTAATCAATGTAAATGCACAAGTGGTGGCAAGACTCACTGTTGCTCTTCATTTGGACATTTTTTTTGACTGAATGTATTACTGAGCTGTGAGGGACACTCTTGAAAGAGAGACTTTGATTGCTGCATTTTTTGATCAGCATAAGAGCTGGGGGGAGTCCATAACAATTGGGCAGAACACCTCTGTCTTTAAAGTTGCTTGCTTAGATTGTACCACTGGTTAAGCCAAGAATATTTGATGACGAATAGCATAAATTTATTTTCCCTCTAATTTGCTTCTTGGATGCATTACACAGGGTTGATGAAATGGGAATTCAGCCAGATACTATTTAAAACCTAAATGCAACCAAGGGCATCCAAACCATAATAGTGCAGTGGTTCTTTATCCATGGACAAGGAAGCCCCAAGAGTCACAGGGGTTCACAAAGATTTTAAGGCTGCTCAGCTCATCTCCTCCCTCCAGTGGAGCAGCTATGTGACAGGAGCCAAGGCAAAGGTTGGTTGGCTGGATTAATGGCTGAGCCTGTGTTGCCTACCATGTAGTCCTCCACTTTGAGAGAAAAAATGGCTGAGTAGCTGAGCAACAGTGGAGCTGATCGTCAGACAAATAGCCTTTGCCCTTCTCTATCTTTCTTTCCCAGCCAAGAGCAGTCTAGTCTCCTGTCAGAAACACTTCAACTCCCCTCCCTTTTGCCTTCTTCATCAGGAAAGACCAAGATTGGAGAAGGAAGGATGGAGGGAGAGAAAGAAAGAAAGAAAGAAAGAAAGAAAGAAAGAAAGAAAGAACTATCAAGCAAGCAAACAAAGGATCTGGTGCCCCTCTTTAGCACTGATGCTAACCAACACTAACCTATTCAGAGTTATGCATGTGATGTAGCTCTCTGCCACCACCTGACCACCCACCAACCCTCCTCCCCCTCCTCTCTATCTCCTTTCCTTCCAGTCTCCCCATACCCCCTTTCACACCTTGGCACCACAATACCTCTGCCTTGCTCGGAGGCTACCTTTGCTGACCCTCAAACTCTCCCCCCTGCACTTATTTTCTACTTCCCAGTTCATTTCAGATCCCATCAAAACATGCCAGGTGACATGAAAGTATAATAGAATCACAAAATATTAGACTTGGAGGGGCTACAAGGGGTGCAGCGTTCCATGTGCACAACTCCCTTTTTGGTCAGTGCTTTGTGATTGCTACTTCTGGGGAGCAGAGTTCAATCTGCCCCAGCCTCAGAGTGGATTGAACAGCAACATGCAGGTATAGCCAGCCAGCCTTTGCCACTCTGTTGTTACTCAACTGCTCAGCCTACTTCCTGCCCAAAGGATGGCAGCCATGTGATAGAAGTCAAGGCAAAGGTTGGGTGGGTGACCGAGCCTGCATGTTGTCATTCAAATTGCTCCAGCAGCAGACTGGTAGGAAAAAACAGGAGAAAAGTCCTCATCCTCCAATGTCTCTCAGAGAAGCTTTAACAGATGGTGTAATTGGTAATGGTTCAGTGTTCCAGCATATTATTATTATTATTATTATTATTATTATTATTATTATTATTATGTTAAATCTTGAGTTAAGTCTTGAGTATCCAAAACAACAATATATATTTAAAAGAGGTTCCTTGTAAATAAAATGTTAGGAACCACTGATATAGTAGATTAAGAGAATCATATGGTATATGCATCAATTGCTGTAGTCGTAGATCAGCCCTCCATTTTTGTGGGGGATCTGTTCCAGACCGCCCCCCGCAAAAACAGAAACTGACTAATATTCAAGCCCCATAAACACACATTGCATTTAGTCCCCCTCTGTTTGCCCACTGCAGATATTTAAGGGGTGTAGATTTCAAATCCATGAAAACAGAGGGGCGACTGTACTGTGAAGGGCACAGAGCCAGTGTTATGGCAAATAATGTTACTCCCCTTTTCTTAACTTTATACATAGTGAAAATGACTAGGCCTGGAAATGAAATCACAGAATCTTAGAGTTAGAAGAGATCACAAGGGTCTTCCACCTGCCATACAGCCACCAGCCATGCAGGAATACACAACAAAAGCACTCCTGAAAGATACCCAACAAATCTCTATTTAAAAACCACCACCCTTCGGGGCAAACTCTTCCACTGTTAAACAGGTTTTACAGTAAAATGTTCTTTCTAATGTTTGGGTGGAATCTTTTTAATTGCAATTTGAATCCATTGCTTTAAGTTCTAGCCTCTGGAGCAGCAGAAAACAATTTCACTCCCTCTTCTACACAACATCTCTTCAGAGATTTAAATATGGCTATCAATTCCCTCTCAGTTTTCTTTTTTAACACAGAAGATAGCACAGATCTTGAAAGAATTACTTTTGGGGACTCTTTGGGCCCAAACAGACAGGCCAAAATAAAGCTGCTTTGGGCCACTTTGGAGGTATGTTTAAATGACACACACATCTTAAGAGGCTGGAAGCTGCGCCAAAACTGCGCTCCAGCCTCTTAGGATGCATGCATCATTTAAATAGCATACCTCCAAAGTGACCTGAAGCAGCTTTATTTTGGCCTGTCTGTTCAGGCCCTTTGTTACCCAAAAAGGTGGGAGTTTGTTAGATTTCCCTTAGATCAGTGATGATTGTGAGAGGCTGTATAACATAAGGATCATTTTCACCTGTTTATACCAGTACTAACTGTGGGGAAATCCAGGTTTGGTGAACGTAAGAAATGTTTTTATTCAGAAAAATGTAAGGATGCAACTAAATACAATTCAGTTAAACAGAAACACCATACAGAACTAACCAAAATATAGGTATGGAAATTGGATATTGGAGGCATAAAGTTGTAGAGGGGCTAAAGTTTACTTGTCCTGAAGAGGAAACCATGGAAAGTGGGGTGTGGCTGAGATGATGTCTGAGATCGTCACAATGACAGCCTGTCTGCGCTCACACAGCCAGGGAGCAGACTGTGAGTGCAAAGCATGTGCAAGAAGGCTAGGTCTGGGGCTGATATTTATATCTCATATTCTAACCTGAAGGGGTGCTAGGTGCAGTCTTGCAATGTAACAAAGACTGTCTTCCCAAGGAATCAACAATGGGATTCTGGAATGATTGATGGCTTTAACTTCAGAATGACAAAAACATTTATTGGATTTCAAACAACCCCAAAATAGATAGATAGGGAAGTTGGCTGGGAACATGGCAGTGGGTAGATAGGAAGTATGGTCTTACTCACCTTTGTTTCTAGAGGATATTCAGAAAGCCTGAGAGGAGGACTGAGTGATCAGCAAACCCATTCACCTTTTATCTTGGTATTACCTGGGTACTTCACATATCTTCAGCTCTACATGCCCTTCCCATGGGAAGGTTTCTGGGTGTTGCAAAGTTCATTGTGACCTCTTAAGAACATGCATGGCTCCAGATATGAAAATATGAAAACATACACAGCATAGGAAGTGTCGGGTATGCTAACACTACAGCTCCCAGGAATCCTCAGTTAGGGCAGCGATGGTCCAAAAATTCACTTTTCCTGGCCCTGCTAGAACAATAAATAAAATTTCACGCACACACACATCCTCAGCCCACCATCATATAACTCAGAAAAGATTGAAAACACCCACTTCCTGATTAACAATAAATGCAGCTTATTGTTATGGCTGAAAAGGACAAACAACTGGTAGTTTAAAAAACAATTCAATGAAACAAGTAAGAATGAATCCACAGTGGTCATTATAAGAACAAGTATTTTCCTCCTCTTTATTCTTTTCCTTTCATGTAATTTCTTCTGGATTGTAAACCTGAAGACAGGTTTTGTGCTGTTAGATTGATTGCAATACATATACTTGGGAGGCTTGTTTGACTGAAGAGTATGGTAGAATATCTTAATATAAATTGGCACATTAAAAAAAATCACTCTTATAAACAATATTTAACTCTTTTCTTGGCTTATTCCGAGCAGATAATTACTAGCACTGGAGCAAGCATACCCATATTTCAATAATTAATTACACCAATCCTCCACATGCCTAATCATTTATTCCAAAAGAATAAGTAAAATAAAACTATTGAGAATCAGTTCATGTAAATGTACAGTATATCCCACTTTTCTCCCAATAGGAAATCCAAAGTGGCTTCAGTACTATGAAACTTGAATCTTGTCATGAATACTAAGGGGTCCCATATATGAGAAAAGTGAAATATAAATAGAATAGAAGTGCACGTTCATGTTACTTTATCTTTCAAACTGATTAATTTATTTCACTGGCAAACCCCCCTCTGAAAAGAATTGCCAAGAAAACCCCGTGATAGGCTTTCGAGTTGCCATTAGTCAGAAACAACATAGAGACACACCACTATCAAGGCAAAACTATCATGGGGTTTTCTGAGGCTGAGAGTGTGTGACTTGCCCAAGGTCACCCAGTGGGTTTTCATGGTTGAGCAGGGATTCAGACTTTGGTCTCTAGAGTCAGAGTTCTACATGCAAACCACTACACACCCTACATATCCCTAAAGAGAAAGCTGAAGGTAGGACTGCTATATCAGATTTGTCCACAGGGACTGTAAGTAACTCTGGGTGGTATTCTTTCAAATATTTGGCAGTTGGAGTTGGAGGTAAACCAGGGAGAGGAGGGCAAGTAGGGAGAGAAAATGAATAGGGTTTAGTAAGAATGAAAAAAAGAGTGATGCAGGGCTCTCACATTCTTTGAACAGAGAGGGACAAAAGGTATTACTGCCTGGTTAGAAGGAGAGCAAGGGATCAGAGGGAAAGGTTGAATGCGCTCCATGGAAGATGTAAAGAAAAATCTGCAGGAAAGGAAAACAATGAACAATATATTTTTTAAAAAACAAAAGAAGTAGGGGGAAAAGAGAGCACCACTGTGGCAGTGGGATTCCAGCCTTTGGGACAGTCACTACCACTAATTAGGAATATGGCAGTTGAAACTGTTGATTGCAAGATTGTAGCCCTATCCCCCCATCGTGAATACATTTGGCTCAAATAAGTTTCATTGATTTCAGTAAAACTTTCTTTTAATAAGCAAATACAGAAGGCATGATCTGTCACTGGAATCATGAAGTTGCAAGTCCTATTTTATTTTATTTCAGATCTAGTATCTTACTAGTAATGCTGATTTTTCCCCCCTGCATATATTTAGTTTACTTGATTCTTCTGCTGAGGACTGCAAAGTTGCACTGTTTTTGTAGAAACTGCAAATCTTAGATGGTTCTTTTTCTGAATTCTTACCTTGTGCCAGGTGCAATGGCCCCTGTTTATCACCCCATCACATTCTAATGTCTGAATCAGCTCTTCAGGAGACAGCATTTTCCCCCAGTGACTGACAAACACTGCTCTTTGTGGCCAGATGGATTTTCTGTCTCTTTGTCACTGCCTTTCCCTTTGTTGCATTCTCTCTTTATACACCTACATATCTCAAGTTCTGTTGTGCTCCCTCTCCCCTTCCCTCCACAATTCTTTTCTAGGTCTCCTTTTCCAGAAAATATCATTTCTTTTAAATGATCATTGATTGTTAGAATCTACAAATTAGGAATCAGTTCTTTTCCCGCACTGATCATTCAAGTCTACACTTTTGTTGTCATTGTTTCCAAAACTGGCTGTTATGGTTTAATGTTCTTTTCAGCATGAAGGAGGAATTTAATGAAAGAGATGCCTTCAACATGTTTTTGTAAAATCAAAAATATTTGTCTGTAAATCTCAAAACCAAAAAAGCAAGCAGATAATATAAGTCCATGCTTTTGTGTCTGATGGCTGCATCTTTTACAGACTCACTATTTATTTAATAAATTTGTAGAAACACAATTATCTTTACAGTTCCATATAAAACTGAAAATCCAGGGAATAGATTAAAATTCCTCATAAATTTGAAATACACTGGAAAAAACCTCTGATCTCCAAAATAATAATGGATTACTACTGTTATGCATATAGTTAAGGGAAAAAGTTAATCTAACCTAAACGACCTGAACTACATCATCTCAAAGAATTGTGACTGGAAATGATGGAATAAGATGTTTTGTGATGTTTCTAGGCAAATTCATAAACCAGTCAATACAGGATGATTCCTTTTACCAATGGTATTCATTTATCAGCTATGTTAATTGCAAGGAAAAATATATACTTCTTCCAGTTATTTATGGTAATGTGTAGTGGCATCTGCTGGGTTAATTGTTCTGTTAGTATATATGGGATGTGATGGCTCAAGTCATTAAGATGCTGACTCTGTTGACTGCAAGATTGGCAAGTTGGCAGTTTGAGGCCCAGGTGCCGCATGATAGGGTGAGCTCCCATCACTAGTCCCTGCTTTTGCTAACATAGCAGTTCGAAACCATGCAAATGCAAAAAGATAAATAGGTACCACTCTGGTGGGAAGATAAAAAGTGTTCTATGCAATCATGCTGGCCACATGACCACAGAGTAGTCTCTGACAACACTGGCTCTTCAGCTTAGTCCCTTATGGTTGGACACAACTTGACAATCTTGTCAACGGGGAATACCTTTACCATTACCTTAGTATATATGGACTGCCTTGATCCATCTTGATATAAAGCCATTTCTACTGTGATAATTGTTAACCACATGTTCGTAATTATGCAATTCATTTTTAAATGGACATGAAAGTACTTTTTAAAAGATGGATTTTTAGATTTTGTTATGATTCATATCAAAGACTCCAAGACTCCCTAGTGCTAAGGAGTGGTAACCTAGAAACAGGCAAAACAAAACAAAAAAAAAAACAAAACCAAAAAACCAGCAATACAACAGTGGCTTGCTTTTTATACCAGTGGCTTGCTTTTTATACTGCCTGTCTCTTTCCCCCCAAGAATGATGAAAAACCTGCTAGTCATGCTATTTCATGAGTGGCATGACACTTGGTAAAGAAAAAACATTGTCTGCGGCCCCTCCTTGTTCGGTTTCTGATAGATCCCTGCTCATGATCCTCTTTGTTCTCACCATTTTAGATAAGTTCTTCTTTGTAGTGGAGTGGCCCTTGTGGTCTCTTCCAACTCTACGATTCTATGATTCTATGGGCTGTTGTGATTAGTCTGCCAAATAATTCTAAATCTAGAATATTCAACAATAATCGGAGCTTTTCCCTCCTAAGCCAGCCAATTATTTCTAATAAATTTTGTGTTTAGACTTGGGTCCCAACTCCAAGATATCTCATTATGTACATATATACAAATTTATACGTTTGCTTAGTTTTGGCTCTACTGTCCCATGGTATGAGAGTAGAAAATGATGTGAGCCAACAGCAGCCACTTTGCAGCTCTTCCTCATAAATTCTAGGGGAGAGCAGAGTTGTGTGTGCCACAAAAGCAGACCTCCTTTCCTTAAACCAGGCTGCTACCTCAAGTGTTGATGGAAGATGTTATCCAATTGCTAATGGAAGATTCACCCACTAATTCAATAAGCCTCCATAGGGACTAGGGGGAATGGAGCATTTTTCCTTTGCCTCAGGCAGCAAAATGTCTTAGTCCATTCCTGCTGCTGAAAGAGCTCCATTCTCTGGACTTCTTTGCCTTAGAGTAGCCTCTTCTCCCTGATATATTGAGTTGTATAGGGACTAGTGGTACTAAATCAGCTGCAGCTGTAGGCCTCACAGGGCCAGTTTCTCCCCCACTTTGCCATCCTATGCATGTTCACCCAGAAGAAAATCCCATGCTGCCTTTTTGCTTTCTTCTTAGAAAATCTGTCCATATGCCTTCAAGTCATTTCAGACTTATGGAAACCCTTAGGTGAATCCATCATGGGGTTTTCATGGCAAGATTTTTTTCAGAGGAGGTTTGCCATTGCCATCCTCTGAGGCTGAGACTTGCCCAAGAGCACTCACTGAGGATGTTATCACACAACTGAAATTGGAAGTATAATCCAGTGCCATCCTGAACAGAATCATGCGTATTCACGTTATTGTATGAAAGATTACCACACGCGATCTCTGGCAGTCCGAATGGACTCCAAACGCAATCACGCATCAATCCACAGTTAAGTAAATTCGGCGAACTAGCGAAGTCACAAACCCTGTTCCTAGGCAACTTTGCACTCAGTTCGCTGTTGTTTGGTGTGATGTGCATGTCTCCTTTGGCCCTGGTTTCCCATGAAGCCACACTGCAATTCCGATTCAATTTTGCTTCGGCTTGTCCTTCAGCATTGCTGAGGGAGGGCTGCTGCCTGCTAATTAAGAGGCATGGACCCGGAGCTATTGGATAACCATTATATTCACATTTTAACTGGACAAGAGTGAATATATGCTCGTTTTAATGTGAATAGCGCATGTCCTTTCAACCATTCTTCCCGCCCTCCCTCTTTGGTAAATTGTGGGGTTCCTTGGTTCCTCTCTCTCACTTGCCTAAATATGCTATGCTCCAGTCATCTGGAGTCTCACTAAGCAAGGGTGCCAATTCACACTTAAGACCCCACCGACGTGATGGCTTACTTTGCACAGAATCTGGATCGCATTCAGGGAGGCCATTACAGTGAATTTAAGGTGTGATAAGTAATCACGTAATTATGTGAATTTTCGAATTGACCTCGCTATCTTCTCTTTCAAAATTGAGAACCTCCTGTCCCATTTGATAAACTCCTGGGTTTCATAGCCAAGAGAGAATCACAATCCAACACTCAAACAACTGTGCCATGCTGAATGTAGCCTTAACGTATGACTAGAACAGA
This sequence comes from Sceloporus undulatus, assembly GCF_019175285.1. NCBI lineage: Eukaryota > Metazoa > Chordata > Lepidosauria > Squamata > Phrynosomatidae > Sceloporus > Sceloporus undulatus. Next base: position 224,381,462 of record NC_056524.1, on the reverse strand, counting down.
GGACAATGATTCTGTCTGCCTGGTATCACACCTTCCAAAAGAACTCCTTGGTAACAACCAGCATGCTTCAAGGAGCTCGAAGGTTCCTTAAAATGAAGCTGATGGACTTTCTGACAGAAACCTAATAGAAGAATAATTTGTGGCCAATTGCCTGGGGTTTACTGCAGTCCTGCTCCAATGGTCCTGTAGGTGACTGGACAAAACCAGCCTGTTCTCATTCTTCTCTTGGTTTGTCTTTAACAGCGAGGCCACTGGACACTGAAGCATGTACACACTGACATACCCTGCGGAAGCAGGGTACACAGAAGACAAGTGCATCTCTTCCCCCGTTCCATCTCTTGTTATGTTTAACCAGAGTGAGATAATTCTCAGTTTCAAGAGTGAATCAACTTTTCTGGAAAGCATGGCTAGCTAAGTAAGGGAGCCTTCAGCCAATGCTAACTGCTTTAATACCTTTTGTGAGCTTCTGAAGATTGGGGGGGGGGGGGGGGGGGGCAGGGATGCTCAGCATCTCTCCTTCAGTTATTTCATAATACTTTTGAGATCAGGTGAATAATACTTCTCTGTGTATGATGGAGTGGTGAGATCAGGGGAAAAGATACTCAGGGTAACCCAGTTTTATAGCATTTCCAACAAAGAAAACTAGAAATCACATTTCATTGGTTACACTGAATTAAACATTTACACCCCTGTATATTCATTGGATGTCCCAACACACATCTCTGTCCCTTGTCAATCAGTCTTTTTATCTATATCACTGGTCCCCAAACTGGACCAGTCTTGGACTCCAGGAGCCTTAACCATGTTGTCCAGTGGTTTGGGATTCTGGGAGCTGAAGTCCAAAATCCCTTAAAGGGCACAGTTTGGGGACCACTGATCTATATGTTTTGTTTCACCTCAGACTGTTTACTATGCAGTACTGCCTTTTATTGTGGGTTAGAATCTTAAGTTAGGAGCCATTTCCAAATTGTTTACCTTCCAAAGCAGAGAATTTGACATACCAACCTTTGCTCTTAGTACGTGCCAGCGCTAGTAGCTCCTGAGCACTAGCAAAATTCGGAACCCTAACCATTCTGCCAGAGAATGAAATGGGTGGAATTTCCCAAGGAGGGAAAGGGGCACTGGGTCCCAGGCACTCCTTCCGCACTTTGCGCAAAGCCCCTCTGAGAATGCCCCCTTTCCTCCCCATTGCGGAGCAGGTGAGCGAGCTGGACCCCGAGAGGCTCAGGGCAGGAGGGCTGAGGGCGGGGCGGGGCTTGGAGGGCGAGGCTGATTGGTGGGCTGGGGGCGTGAGGTGGATGATGCCACGTCCGGCGGGAAAGCCCTGCCTCGCTGCTGCTGGGCGCCTGCCTCCTCCTCCTCGCTCGCTCAGTCTCCGGCGCTTGGCTCGCCTGGCAGCAGCTGGGGCGCTCCCCTTCCCAGACAGGCGCTGCTGCCGCTGCTGCCGCGATTGCCAGCCTTCTCCCAGCTTCAGCAACTTTCCCCGCGGAGCCTCAGCATCCTCCCTGGCGCCTCCCCCGAGGAGCCCTTGAGCTGCTGAAGAGGGAGCTGTCCTTGGCTCTGGCCTGGAGCCGCCGCTTGCTCGTCCACCTCGTTGCCTCGGCGGGGCTTTCTTGCCTTTGCCTCCAGTCACCCAGGGCGCTTCCTTCCTGCCTGCCTTTTCTTTCTGGACACTTGGGCCACTTCCCTGCCTTCTTCGGAAAGCCCTTCAGCCCAACCCGGCCGCTTCCCCCTCTCCTTTCCACACATAAAGTTCTTCTTCTTCTTCTTCTCGGCCTTTCTGGCTCCCCCGCTTTCTATTCTTTTCTTTTGCTTGGCGCCCTTTTCCCGGCGTCTTTCTTCTGCCGGGGAAGCCTCCTTTCCCAGCCCAGCCGCTGCTGTCCTTCTTCGGGAGGGAACCGAGCCCGACTTGCTTGCTCTGTGGGCCCTCTTGGACCCCGCCTTGCTCGCTTGCTGGGGGCCCCTTTGTCGCCCGCCTTCTCCCTTCCCGCCGCCTCTCCTGGGCTGGCATTGTTCCTCGGAGGGGATTTCCTTGGGAACAAGGAGGAGGAGGAGGAGGAGGAGAAGGGACCGGCAGCCCCACCGCCTCGCCCTCCCGAAGAGAAGCGCCAGCGCCAGCAGCAGGACTGAGTCGGGCTCGCTCTCCCCGGCGGCGGCTTCTCCTGCGGGACACCGGCTGCTAGCCATCGGGGACAGGATGCCTGGCTTCCCGGCAGGATTTTGGCTCCTCTGCCTCGCCACCGCCTCCGCCGCAGCCTCCTCTTCATCCAGGAGCGACGGGGCCAACAAGGCCAGGAGCTGCTCCGACCTCCGGCAACTCTATGGGGCCAAAGGCTTCAGCCCCAGCGGGGTCCCCCAGGCCGAGATCTCCGGTGAGTAGAGGCACGCAGGCGGCGCCTTCCTCTTCCTCGGATTGGCCCCGCTTTCACTCTTTTCCTGCCTTAAGGCTATGGAATTCTGGGACTCCAACTCCCAGAATTCCACAGCCTTGAGCCAGAAAAAGACTTTAAAATGTGCCAAACAGGGTTATTTCTCCAGTGTGGATGCAGCCATAACTCTCATTCTTGGGCAGGGTCCAGTCCTCAAAGGGGTGTCGTTGGCATCTTGTACGTGTGAAAGGGATCCAGGAGTCCAAGTAGACCACAAATTGAACATGAGTCAGTGCGATGCAGCAGCTAACAAGGCCAATGCAATTTTAGGCTGCATCAATAAAAGTATAGTTTCTAGATCAAGAGAAGTAACAGTGCCACTGCATTCTGCTCTGGTCAGGCCCCACCTGGAATATTGTGTCCAGTTCTGGGCGCCACAATTCAGAAAGGACATTGAGAAACTGGAGCCATGTGTCCAAAGGAAGGCGACTGAAATGGTGAAGGGTCTGGAAACCATGCCCTACGAGGAGCGACTTAGGGAGCTAGGGATGTTTAGCCTAAGAAGGCTAAGAGGTGATATGGTAGTTCTGTGTAAATATTTGAAGGGATGTCATTGAAGAGGGAGCAAGCTTGTTTTCTGGACCCGGAGCAATGGATGCAAGCTCCAGGAAAAGAGATTCCACCTCAACATTAGGAGGAACTTCCTGAGAGTAAGGGCTGTTCGACAGTGGAACAGACTCCTTCCTCGGAGTGTAGTGGAGTCTCCCTCCTTGGAGGTCTTTAAGCAGAGGCTGGATGGTCATCTGTCGGGGATGCTTTGAGAATTCCTGCGTGGCAGAATGGGGTTAGACTGGATCAGGGCCCTTGCAGTCTCTTCCAACTCTATGATTCTATGAAGCCCATGTTGCAGCTTCATTGACTGCTAAAGGATGGAGGAACAAGGCTGTTTTTGTCAGTCACAGCCTTCCCAAGCTGGTGGCTTCACTCTGCATAGGACTAGAGCTCCCATAGTTTCCAGCTGGGATGGTCGATGGAATGATGGGAGTTGTGATCTACCATTTGGAGAGCAGCAGGTTGGGGAAGGTGTGTGGAGGATGCCTTCCCCCATGTTATTTGGCTGCTTCCCTTTTTTCATCCTCCACTTTGGTTTATTTGCCTCCCTCCACTGACTGTCTCGAAGTAAAATTCAAAGCCATAGCTGTGTTAGTCTATAGAATCAGTACATAGAGAGATCTTGCAGCACCTTTGAGACTAACTGAAAGAAAGAAATTGGCAGCATGAGCTTTCGTAGGCTGAAGTTTGGACAAAGGCATCTGATGAAGTAGACCGAAGTCTACGAAAGCTCATGTCTCAAACTATGTTTCTATTGTAGTAGAGTCTCCTTCCTTGGAGGTCTTTAAACGGAAGCTGGATGGCCATCTGTCAGGGATGCTTTGATTGAGAGTTCCTGCATGGCAGGGGGTTGGACTGGATGGCCCTTGTGGTCTCTTCCAACTCTAGGATTCTATGATTCTAAGTAGTTAGTCTTTCCTGGAACTTTGCTGGAGTTGAGGCTGCCTTTGTAATGCCAGCCTCAGTGCAAGATTTGCTTTGGAAGGGAGTGCTTAGATCCCTTATTTGTGAGACATTTCCTGCAAGTCACACAACCGCCACCCATGTTCCTTGGTGTCACCCTCCCACGCATCTCAAAGTGTGTACTTTGCTGAATTTAATGTGCCACAGAGGAACTGGAATTCCTCTGCCTAACCGCCTCCCCCCCAAATGCTCTGTGATATTGAAGGCGTGTGGTTGCTGTGGTTGTAAAAATAAAATCCAATTCTGTCCTTAGCATATGGCTGTATTGCTTTGGAGGATGTGAGCCAGGAAGGGGGGGAGATAGGTAATGCAAAACTGTTGTGATTGGTTCTGAGGTTAAAGAGTGCCACAAGGCAGTAAGAGAAGAGGTGGAGTGTTTTAGCCTCTTTGGGGAAGAAAGCAGTTTATAGTCCAGCTGACAGTTCTTGCTGTAGCTCTTTTTTCTTGAAAGGACACACAAATGCCTAGTTATTTGAGGAGGTGAACTGTAGAGCAGAGGTAATTCCTACAAGTCGCTACAGCATTGCAATACTGACTTCCTCTGAATGGATAAGAGGGTTTCAGATTCTTTTTTAAAGGTCAGATACTTCTGAAGTATAAAAAAAATATGGGGTGTTGGAATACCGAAGTTCTAGTGGGGAACTAACAAAATCTACAGACTTGTGGGAACTTTCTCATTAACGAACAACAATAAAATGCCTCAGGGTGAGCATCAAACCCAACTTAACAAAGATGCTCTGTCAAAATTATTCTCCATGGCCAATTCCAAACAAATCTTTCCTCAAAAGTCAATCGCAGTGAAATGTTCCAAAATGCTGGATTAGGGTTGCAGTTTAGCCATTTCTTGACTAGTATTTGAGGCACACAAGTCCTCACATTGTTATATAGGGAGTGCTTCAGCCGTTGTTCATTGCTTACCTTCAGAGCAATCGAAAGCCAGGAGGACACAAATGGGAGAAATTCTTTCCCTCAATCAAGTACGGAAAAAACAATGATTCTACAGAGAGTGCCCCCTACAGAATGGTTTCAGTTTATCTTGTTAGTACTGTATACAGTTAGAATACCTATGTTTAGTTTAGTGCTGAAGTATGTTCACTTTACCAGTTTATTTTACTGAAGGAATAAAAATCATTTATGGAATTTATTGAGCTTGACCAAGAGCTGCCTTTTCTTTTTTTAAAACTTTCTACAAGGTGGATAAACTAGTTGCTTTCAACATGGCTGTCCTCCTTAGCATTAAGATCTTTGGAAGCATGTCTTCCAAGTAAGCATGTGTAGAACTGGCTTCTGAGATACGTTTCTGCAGGTTGCTTGCAAGAACTACCCTAAGCATCATTTTTGATGGTTAAAATCAGATTTCTTTCTTGATCATTTAAACATAGGGCTGAATTTAAAGTGAAGCAAGAGTAAGCATAAAATGTCTGTGGATGGGATACATTCATTAATTCATTCATTATTCCATTACAAGCTATAACTTATTATAGTGGCAGAAGAATTTAAGGGATACCGATGAACCCAAGTAAGTTCTTTTCTATGTACAGTTGAGAGCAGTTTTTAAAAAAACACCTTACTGTTGATGGATCGTATCATGCATATTCACTTATCCAGTAACTCATTACTTCTGTTTGATATCACGTCTTTGTTGCTCTACATTTCATCCAGTGTTTTGCCAGTGGGATGGATTGTTTTAAATCAAAACAACTGCCCATCATAGAATGGATTTTTATCTAAGGTGTTTATTATACAGGTTGGATATCGTGGTTTTATTGTAGTGGTTTTAAATGTTGTAATTTAATATTGTTTTCATATGGTGCTTTAATTGTTTGATTGTAATAAGTTTTTAAAGTGGTTTTATTTGTGGGCTGCCTTGATTCCCTTTCTGGGAGAAAGGCAGCATAGAAATTAAACAAACAAATAAACAGATTTTAAAATTCAGGCATTTTTATAAGATGTATATTTATACGCCTTCCTTAAAACATATTGGTTGTTAACTATATAGAGGCTCTATGCAATTAATGGATATTATCCACGACCATGTGCCCGTGCCCATTTTGCACTCTAGGAAGATGTCTAGGGATTTCACAGAATTATAGAGATGGAAGGGACCAACCCCAAGCAAATACAGAAATCCTCTGCCAAAGTACCCCCAAAATGTGGCTGTCTAACCTCTGATTAAAGACCTCCAAATAAGAAGAGTCCACCACTTTCCAAGATTATTTTTTCTACTGTTAAGTAGTTTTTACTGTCATGGGGTTTCTTCTTAATATATACTTGGAACCTTTTTTCTTGTAACTGCTTGTAACTACTTCTTCTGGACACTTTCCAATTTGTTAGTATTGTTCCTAAACTGTAGTGCCCAGAACTATACACAGTGCTGCAGTATTTGGCATCTAATCAAAACACAATTTATGAATGCCTCTGACTAATTCATCATTGACGGAGCAAACTGAACTGTTCTTACCTCCTTCTGACACATACCAGTCATCAGATCATTCTGTTTATCCTAAGCCTAATTTAAAAGTCAAATTGAATTTCATTACACACCTGATGAGATCTAGAATTGGTTCTTCTTTTAACCAGAAAGTTTCCTTCCCAGTCCTGGCTTAACAGAGCTGCTCTAACTGTGGGAACAATGAAGGAATTATGGAGAGTCTCTCCCTTTTTCTGTTTTGCAATACTTAGAATGCTACTGGCCCTGGGCACTGCAATTTTCTTGAGTCTGCTATTGCTTGGGCTGCTGGAACAGCAGCAGTTCTGACACTGTGAAGTTTATCACACAGGAGGAATTTCTCTTAATTTCAAATGAAAAGAAAGTGGGGTCAGAACACATTCACGTGAATTTGAATTGCATTCGAATTGACTTCCCATTGTCCGAAAATAGCTTGCCGTTGCCCGAAATTGCGTGTGGTAGTCTGTCACGCAATAACATTAAACCCCATGATTGTGTTAGGATTGCCATTGGATTATATTTCCAATTTCCTTTGTCTGATAAACTCATGTGGCTGCATCCACACTGCAAAAATAATCCAGTTTGACACCACTATAATGGTGATGGCTCAGTGCTGTGGAATTCTGGGAATTGTAGTTTGTTTTGGCACCAGAGCTCTTTGGCTAAATGTCTCACAAAAGTACAAGTCCCAGAATTCCAGCATTGAGCCATGGCAGTTAAAGTTGTGTCAGACTGGTTTATTTCTGCAGTGCAGCTGCAACCTGAATGAGAGCAGTGATAAAGACTGCCTGGCACTGAAACTAAGTTGGGGGCAGGCTGAAAGTATCTGACAGTAGATTGAAAGAGAGAAAAATAAATGGTCTAGCTTTTCCTGAATTCAAATCTGAGCCAGAGAAGAACTTGGGTCATAATGCTTGTCTTCCTGTTGAGTGTTACGAGCTACCAGAAAATATATGTACTGTAAATGATAAGGATATGAAACAATATCAAAAGATGTCTTTTGCCGGTGTGTTATCATGAGCAGTGATGTTACACAGATACAGTCATGAAACCCTGGTAGAAGGAAATTGTACAGTGGAAAATTAAGAGAATGAGAGCATGTGGTTTGTGAGCCATCTGCTTATAGCCTTGCCAGCTGTGTGCTTTAAAAGGAATTCTTCATGTTCCTAGTTGGTGATTGCCATATGTACTTCAAAATAGTAAGAATGTAGAAAGTCACATCTGTGTTGTGCTACTGACTGTACAAGATTCCCATAAAGAGTGTCATTCCCAGATCCTAGGCTTTCTCAATTCCAATATGTAGTAAGACAAAAGAATCGGCAAGGGAAGACAACTGTCTAGAATACCTGTATAATATCTTAATGTATTGATCACCAGTGTGGTATTGCTGTGTCTGTTCTTTCTTGTTCTGTTCCTTGAGCTACCTGAGAATTGTGTACAGGTAGCTTAGTCTCCCAGTCCTAGCGAAAAACTCGACTCTTATCTGACAAGACTCGCCATAGGAACTTTCTTTGGTCCTGTCGGGAGGCAATACATGCAGCAAAGAGACGTTTCTCCTCTGCACGTATTGCGTCTACAGAATCCCGTCCAGCAGAGCTGTTTAGGGTAGTAAGGGAACTGACGCAGGTATCCCCTGCGCAGAACCCTTTACTTAACCCAACAACAACCTGCTGTGATGCATTTAACAACTTCTTTGCAGATAAAATCTCTCAGATAAGAGCCGACTTAGACGGCAGTATTGTAACAGAAACAAGAGACGAGGTGTCCAGCGATTCCGTTAACGAGATTGTACTGGATCAGCTTCAATCTATGAGTACCGATGACGTGGACAAGCTCCTTGGTAAAGTGAGGAAAACAACTTGCCCTCTCGACCCTTACCCATCATGGCTGGCCGTCCAGGGGAGGGATGAACTGAGACAGTTCCTTACAAGCATCATCGGTGCATCCTTCAGGGAAGGTTATATTCCATCTTGCTTAAAGGAAGCGGCTGTTAGGCCGCTTCTGAAAAAACCTTCCCTGGACCCCCTGGATATGAACAACTATAGGCCAGTCTCTTTGCTACCATTCTTGAGCAAGGTAATCAAGAGGGCAGTTGCTCTTCAACTCCAAGCTGCCTTGGATGAAACCGATTATCTAGACCCATTTCAAACTGGCTTCAGGACAGGCTTTGGGGTTGAGACTGCTACGGTTGCCTTGACCGACGATTTGTGTCTGAGCATCAACAGGGGCACTGTGACCCTGTTGGTGCTTTTAGACCTCTCAGCGGTTTTCGACACGATAGATCACGGCATCCTCTTGGACCGCCTGAGGGGGTTAGGTATCGGAGGCACTGCATTGCAGTGGATCCGTTCCTTTCTCTCGGGCAGATCCCAGAGGGTGCTGCTCAGGGACAGTTGCTCCAGTAAAAGGGAGCTCACCTGTGGTGTCCCACAGGGTGCTATTCTGTCCCCGATGTTATTTAACATCTATATGAATCCGCTGGGCAAGATCATTCAGAGTTATGGAGCTGGGTATCAGTACGCCGATGACACCCAAATCTATTTCTTCATGTCTCATTCGTCTGCCTCGAATTCTGATGGCGTCTCCTCTCTCAATGAATGTCTTTGGGCAGTAGTGGGCTGGATGAGGAAAAACAGATTGAGGCTGAATCCAGACAAAACGGAAGTGCTCACGGTAACGGCCCCAAAACCAAGAATCGGGTTGCAACCTCCGGTCCTGGGTGGGGTCACACTCTCCATCAAGGACTGCGTTCGCAGTCTGGGGGTGCTCCTTGACTCATCGCTCCTGATGTCGAACTAGGTAAATGCGACAGTCAGGAGCGCCTGTTATCAGCTTCGGCTGATATGCCAGCTGCGCCCTTTTCTGGAAGTAAGGGGTCTTGAGACTGTTGTGCACGCGCTGGTAACCTCCCGTCTAGACTTCTGTAATGTGCTCTACATAGGGCTACCCTCGTGCTTGGTCCAGAAATTGCAACTAGTGCAGAATATGGCAGCCAGAGTAATTTCTGGAACATCCAGGAGGGACCATATTACCCCAGTTCTAAAGTCCCTCCACTGGCTGCCCATTAGCTTCCAGACCCAGTACAAGGTGTTGCTTATCACCTTTAAAGCCCCAAATGGCTTGGGTCCAAACTATCTTCAGGACCGTCTTCTCCCCTACAATCCTCCCCACGCACTCCACTCCTCTGGGAGAGGCCTTCTTCAGCAACAAAAATCTAGGTTTTCGACTACCTCCCAGAGGGCATTTTCCGTCGTCGCCCCCAGACTGTGGAACGGCCTGCCGGATGAGATCCGTCTACTTACATCCTTAGACAGCTTTAAAAAGGCTGTTAAGATGGATCTCTTCCGGCAGGCCTTCCCAGAATAGAGAACCTGGCCACAAAAAACATCTGGGAATAAGATACTGCTGATCCCATTGACTGTTTATTGATGTGATGTTGTTGACCTTTTGGTTAGTTTTTAACTTGTTTTTTTTTTAAATTTTGTATTGGATTTAATACTCTTTTAACAAGGGGAGGGTACCAGGGATTTTATATGTTCTGTATTTTAACTTTGTTAGCCACCCTGATTGTTCTCAGAGGCAGGATACAATTAAATTATTATTATTGTTGTTGTTGTTGTTTTGTATACCTTTCACTACAAAGTTGCACATTCTGCGCATTGTTTTGATTTTCACTGAGATGGCATCACAATTCAGATGGAATGTATATTCAGAAACAGTGTCTTTCAACAACAGGTACAAGTTGGTTTTTCAGATCATAAGCTGGAGATCCTGCTTATACTTAAAAAAAATAGGCAATGGGAAGGAGCGCCAGTTGTAGGTCTGGCTATTTGCTTCCACAGGTTCTCTTGGTTGCTTTTCTCCAGTGCCTGCTTTAGGTTAAAATTAAAGTCCCTTCAGCTACTTTAATCAGAAGAGAAGGCTGAGCAAGAGAATTTGTAGAAAATGAGGAAGGCTGGGTGCAGCATCTCTCCCATAATATAATTAGATTGTTGTCTGTGTTATTTGGCTTTTCTGTTTCCCTGTGGCATTTTGTTGGCTGCTGCTAGAAGCTAAATGGTGGAGTAGATGGGGATTTGCTCCAAATAGCCATGTAGTTTGGGCATTTCTCATGCTGCTTAATTGAGTTTCAAGCAAAACTTGTCCAAGAGAATATATTTAAGATGCAAGATTCTTATCTCATCTTCTGTTCTTATATAAACCCTCTTACAAAAATGTTGCCTTTTGTATTATGCCTTTTGTACTGTTTTCATTTGTGCTGCACCAGATTCCGTACTTTCCTTAGCACAAGTTTAAGGTTGGTTTTAAACCATGCAACCAAACAACAGCCATTATCATATTTTTTAAAAAAGTAAGAGTGTTCTCATGAGTGAGGCTTAAATGTTTTTATGGTCTGCTATTTATGTGATTACTTTGTTCTTTATGTTAATATTTGATTATTGCCCATACAAAAGAATAAGACAATATAGGACACTAGGTGTTGCCTTCCAAACCATGTAGATCTTGCATTAATTAACATCATAGATTTGGTTGAAACAAGAGGCAATTATGAAGATAATTGTCAAGTACCAGGTGCTCTTGTGTTGCTTGCTGCGAATGAATTACTGGCATTTGCTGCACATTTATAGCATGTTCTGCAAATTTTAATCTCCATTCTTAGTTATGGTTTTAAAAGAGGATTATGACTAAGATGTAAGTCTTCTCTGTTCAGTAAAAGCCTTAGAGAGTACAAGCCTGTTGAGACAGACACCTGTGCCAAGACTGTTGTTGGTGCAGTAACTTTAAAAAAATGGATAAATGAAAGAGTCAAGCTTCCTCATATTTTTGATTTCATACTCTGTATTTGTCACATTTGCAGTAGTAATGTTTAGTCAACATATTTTGCCCAATTGGTCATGTGCTGTTCTTTTTTTGGAAGGTGTGGATAAAAAGCATTCTGTGTATCCATTGCTCTAGAGTGTTTGACCATTACCCATTCATTGAGAGAAACAAAACACACACACACCTTGGTGAAACTTTTTGCCTGAAGCAAAACTGTATGATTCTAATAGGTTGGGCGGTCCCAGGCTGAGTAGGGTTGCCATAGCGCCAGACCTCAAAACCGAAAATGTAGGCAAATTTTCAAATGTAGGACACACAAATGTGTCCTACATTTGAAAATTCGGTCCTACATTTTCCCTGGCGATCGCGGCGGGGAGCGGAGGCCAAGCAGCGAGGGAAAGCCTCCACTTAAGGAGGCTTTCCTCCCTGCCTGCCCGGCCTCACCGTGATCGGAGGCCCAGGATCGGGCCCTCTCCTCGTTCCTGGCCCCCCGGAACCAGGAAGAGGGAGCAGGCCGGCGGCGATCGCCGCGGCCTCTCCTCGTTCTTGGCCCCCACGGGACCAGGAAGGAGGGAGCAGGCCGGCAGCGATGGCCGCGCCTCTCCTCGTTCCTGGCCCCTCGGGACCAGGAAGGAGGGGAGAGCCGGGCGCCGATCGCGGGCCCTCTCTCCTCGTTCCTGGCCCCCGCGAGGCCAGGAAGGAGGAGGAGGCTGCAGGGAGGCGGGGAGGTTGGCCGCGGCTGCACCCAAGAGGCGCCGCCTCCCTGCAGCCTCTTCTGACCAGGCCTCGCTGCCCTCCTTTTTCTCCGCGCGGCATGCGCGGTGGAGGAGGAGGAGGGCAGCGAGGCCCCAGGGTTGCCCAGCAACCCCGCTGCAACCGGGCTTTTCCCGGTTTTTGGCTGCACCTGTGCCATGACCGGGCAGGTGCAGCCAAAACCAGGAAAAACCCGGTTGCAACCGGGTTATGGCAACCCTAAGGCTGAGGCACCAGAGTAGATGGGAGCTGGAATAGAGCAGCAGTGGGAATAAAATGGCAGGAAGCACAGCAATTATGAGGTTGGCTGTTGGTAGAGAAAGCTGTCACTATTAGGGAGAAAGTTACCTTGCCAGTTCCTAAGCTGGACAGGATCTGGCTGCTCAATACTCCAATTTATGGCTTTTTCTGCCTTGTCCATGTGGCCACTGCAGACCTGCAAAAAGTACACTACACTCAGGGCAGCCTGAGCTGTCTTGCACTCTGAGGCAACTTGGATATTGTTGCACCAACTGCCGCCTTTTCAGCAAAGCCTCACTTCCATTACGAGAGGCTAGGAGGCATTAGTGACCAGCTGAGAAGGATATAGTTCCCCCTCTCCCTTATAGTGGTGACTGTGGTAGCACTCCCAGTTGCTCAAGGCCCAAGCAGGGAGCAGCTGTGCTAGCAACAAAAAGGGACTGGCACACAAGACACAGGTCTGTGTAGACCGCTGCCTCCATTGGTGGCATTGATAGTTGTGGTAGAAGCTGCAGCATCCTTCCATTGCTAGTCCCTTTCCTGCTTGAAGTGAGAAGGGAGCAGTGCCGCCAAAAGCAGCCAGTACCCTAGGTGTGAGCCAGAGGTTACACAAGGGGGGTGGGGGTGGGGAGGATCTCTGTCCCCTTTCTCAGTGCTAGGAGGAGGAAGAAACAACAACTAGAGGGAGCCTTATTACATCAGCAGCAGGAAAAGAAGGAAGCAGCAGCCAGTGACTGTGCCTTTACTGGTGCCTGGCTGCTCTGTGATTGCTTTTGCAGCTAAGGAGTGGCATCTGAGGTACTCCTGAGACTGGCTATGTAATCATATGCTGCATATAGGGGGAAGGAGTGCACCCTGAAAACTCTTCAGTAACTTCTCCTCTATTGGTTATATTCAGGGCCGATTTCTATTGTAGCGTATAGTATAATATACAATTTTATGAAATATTATTTGGGCTGACCTTGTTTCTGACTTATGGCAACCCTAAGGTGAACGTGTCACAGAGTTTGCTTAGCAAGATTTGTTCAGAAGTGGTTTGCCTTTGCCTTCATCTGAGCCTGAGATAGTGTGCCTTGCTCAGGATCACCCAGTGGATTTCCATGGGCAAATGGGGAATAGTTCAGTGCTCAAACCACTACACCATATAGGTTCTGTGCTTATTGCTGTACTTATGATGAATCAGTGACCTCTAACTGGACTAAAACTCTCCTTATTGACCTAAATATACAAAGTGTTTGGAGAGCGATTAAGGTGTATGTGTTCAGAGGAGTGTACAGGGAAGCAAAAAGAGATGCAGACGAATGCCAAATTGAATTGAAGCAGTTGTGGGATGCCTTTTCCGAACTTGACAGCTACAAATATGTTTGGCTTCCACCACTCCCACCAATCATACGAGGAACATCATAGTCCCCATGGGGGAAATTTCTTGATTGGAGGATGCTTTAAAAGGATGGGGAAAAAAACCTTTGAATGAATCAATTACAAACCTTCATGTCATTCTCTGTAAATCCCATGGTCTGGCCTGACACTAACAGTCTAAGCAAGAGACAACTATTAATCATTTAACTAACTGAAATATTTTTATTGTTAGTGTTCAAAGCAGGGCTCGGCAACCTCCGGCCCGCGGGCCGGATGTGACCCGCGGAGGCCTTTGAGCCGGCCCCTGGCTAATCCCACCGCCGCCGCCGCCGATTGCGGCTTTTCCCCGCTCTGGGCGCTGCCATTTTGGGCAAAAATCCCCTGGGAGGCCCGTTGCCGTCGCTGGGGCCCTCCAGGAGGGCTCCGACAGCGGCAGCGGGCCCTTGGGAGGCCAGTTGCTGTCGCTGGGGTCCTCCAGGAGGGTTCCGACGGCGGCAGCGGGCCTCTGGGAGGCCCGTTGCCATCGCTGGGGCCCTCCAGGAGGGCTCCGACGGAGGCAGCAGGCCCCTGGGAGGCCCATTGCCATTGCTGGGGTCCTCCAGGAGGGCTCTGGCGGCAGCAGCGGGCCCCTTGGAGGCCAGTTGCTGTCTCAGGGGCCCTCCAGGAGGGCTCCGGCGGCGGCGGGGGGCCCCTGGGAGGCCAGTTGCCGTCGCTGGGGCCCTCCAGGAGGGCGGCGGCAGCAGGCCTCTGGCATCAGGGGCCGGCAAAGACGGGGAGGCCTCCAGCGCTGACGGTCCCCACCGGCTCTTTCCCGGCCTCTGTCAGGGGCCGGCAAAGAGGAGGTGGCCTGGCCCCTGGGGGTGGAAGCTCTGCCCCAGGGGTGGGAGCTCCGCCCCCGGATGGTGGAATCTCCACCCCCGGAGGGTGGAGGCTCCGCCCCCGGCATGCGGTCCTGCCCCCGGGGGGTGGAAGCTCCACCCCCCCGGCTTCGGCCCCCCAGTTGTCTGAGGGACAGCAACCCAGCCCCCGGCTCAAAAAGGTTGCCTACCCCTGGTTCAAAGTATATATCTTCCAATGTCTAATCTTTAACAATAAAACTTTATTTTCAAACATAACAATCCAAGGTCTGAGTATTCTGAGTATTCATACAAGATCATAGCAGCAGTAGCCACCTTTCCATTGTCAGAGGTCAGGAAGGACCTCCTACAGAATTATAAGTTCCTTGGTGCCTAGTCTTGAGAAGTTTTTAATACCAGAAATTTCTGCTGAACAGGTTTTCAGAAGAGCAAGACCCTTCCAGTGTGGGAGAGGGAAGGGGACAAATTTGCAGTTTTCTACTTGTGGCAGCTGCCTCACTCAGGCACATGGCCATAGTAATGGATCATTAAAGCTAAAGATTTCCTCTTTGACAAGTTTGTCTAGTCATGTCCCACTGTGGGGGGTAGTACTGATTTCTGTTACTAAGCCAAGGCAGCCACTGTTGTCAATGATGACTCTATGGTCAGGTGGCCAGCTTGACTGCATGTTACTCTCCCGCCAAAGTGGTACCTATCTATCTACTTGCACTTTTGCATGCTTTTGAACTGCTATGTTAGGAGAAGCTGGGACTAGTGACTGGAGCTGACTCTGTCACATGGTGGATGGGTCTTGAACTGCTGACTTTGGCAATCATTAAGCTGGCATAAAGCACCAACAGATCTGAGCCCCAGTATATTTTTTCATATCTTGCAAGTTTCATCTCAATGGAATCAGACAAAGGTCTGACTTAACCTTTGGGTTTATCTCCTATTTAACTATTTTTATATTTAATGCTATCTCAAGTGAATGCAAATATTGATATGCCCTCTCAGAATTAGGACGCTTATATGTTATTGCCTTAATTTGAGAGCAAGCCTCATTGAACACAGTGAGACTTCCATCATAGTAAGTATGGAATGTGGCTGCACAATTCTCCCTTTTTAATATATAAGACTGTTAAATAGGGTATCATATTACAAGAGAGAGCGAGCACATGTAGTTTTTGCCAAAGGGATGTGGCTGACTTGTACAACTTTGTGCTATAAGCCACAGCCTAGGAACAGCTTCTGACTAGAGGAGATGTGACAAGGCCACCAACAGGTGAATATTGTAGTAATCAAGCAGATGCTCTATCAGGTTTTCTTTGCTTCTGAAAAACTGCTATTGACTGCTTTGCACTGTGCAGCTGTTCACTTGTAACAGAATAGTTTTTATTAAAATACATCCTACAAATAAAATTTGACACTGATATGTGGCTATAAGCTACAAATTCTTACTACAACACATAATCACATCAGTTGCAGCATACTCAAGAAATATATGGAATAATTCCTAGAAAACACTACCACATAAAATGCAAGGCAAGAGATATATACTGTATGGTAGATCAAGCCTACAACTGTAGGAATTCTGAGATTCTTGAGGCTGCACAGAGGCATGTAATCATTCCCAGAGTTTTTTGGGGGTGCGGGAGAAGGTGAATGTACAGTTAAAGATCTGGCATCTGGGGGCAACATGGAACATCTGACTTAAATTATTTCCAGAAAAAACTTTTGAGAGCTAAATTAGGTGTGCCTAGATGCATTCTTTCAGGATGTGGTGGGGGTGGGGAGAAGTGCATATTGAGTGTTGAAACCAAAATTCTCCCAGGAGAAGTTAGAGTTCAGTTACACTTTTTAAATTGTCTGTTCAAAGCAGAATGTCTGCCAGAGGACAGTGAAAGCCTGCACAGTGATGTGTTTCTGCCTTCTTCATTGGCCTAATAAAGTTTACATTATGGACTTTGGAATTTGTCTTATGGTCAACACAGTTACCTTTGCACTTACTAGCAGAAAAAATACCAAATTGAGCCCCAGCATGGCTAAGCCAAAATACCTAGGTGGTATCACAGGACAATGCAGATTATGCAGGCATTTATGCATCCACTTTTGAGAAATCCTGTCAGCATGTGTCATGGCTGAAATTCAGATTGATAGTTGTGGATACACAAATTAATTCACCACTGCAGAATTGCTCCCAGTATGTTATGTTTAAGCTTGGCCTTCAAAATTATTTAATGGTTTTGACCAAGCATACTGAAAAAACTCTCACCCTTCTCAAGTTTCTTTTAAAGCCCTCCACATTTTTCAGTGGAAGATATTGCACTGTTCCTTACCATCTGTGAAGATGGGGAAATTGAGGATTCGTTGTGCAATTTATTTTGTTGCCCTATAATGGAGAATCAAATTTCTTCCTTAGTGGTTGAAGAGTTATGATCATTGATATGGGATGCGGTATAATTTTATATAAATTTTATAACATATTGTAGATAATATACTAAGTAAACATTTCAATAATGCTATGCTGCTTATCTTGTTGCTTTCAGTGTTTTAACTACTCACAGATTTATGGGAAAGTGTTATGATTTCCAGTTGAATGAAATGTGCACTAAACTCCAGTTGTCACAGACATTACTACAGGTTATTAACTGGTGTTAAGTCCAACCCACACAGTGGAATTACTGCTAAACTATATTCATCATAAGTCCATGTAGAGTAATGTTTTAACTTTTACAGCCTTGCTGTTCTGCCTTTCAAACATGTTGAGGCATATTGTGTAGTTTCTGTAGTAATGACATCTGTGGGCATCCATTCAGTTCACATGGCTACATCCTATAGATTCCTGGGATTTGCATTTTATGGAGACACTAGAACTCTCTGGCTCAGAATTCTAAATATCCTTCCCTAAGCTACTAACCAAGAGCCAGGGTTAGACCAGGACTCTAGAGACCAGGGCTCAAATCCCTGCTCAGCCATGAAATCCACTAGGTATCTTTGGGCAAGTCACACTCTCCCAGCCTCAGAGAAAACTAATGGCAAACCTCCTCTGAAGAAATCTTGCCAAGAAAACCTTGTAGTTTTTGCCTTAGGGTTGCCATATGTTGGAAATGTCTTAAAGCAGTGGTTCCTAAACTTTGTCATCCTAGTGTTTTGGACTTCAGTTCCCAGAAGCCACAGTTGGCTTGACCAAGAGTAAGGAATTCTGGGAGTTGAAGTCCAGAACATCTGGAGGACCAAAGTTTGAGAACCTCTGGACTAGATAATTTGGTCCTTCATGTACTTTTGAACTTCAACTCCCAGAAGCCCTAGCCAGCTTCTCCAGTAGTCAGGAATTCTGGGAGCTGAAGTCCAAACATCCGGAGGACCATAGTTTGGGAACCATTGGCTCAAAGGCTCACAACAACAAACTCCAGTGAATTTTACAGTATAGGACAGTGCATGTTTGAGTCAGTACATATTAAATTGCTCATCTGTGGATTATAAATGATAGATCTTCAACCCTAGCTAATGACAATTCTGTAACATATATTCAGTTAAGTAGGCATGAACTTATAAAATGAAGCAGTTGGATTACAAAACAGATGTTTCAAAATGCAGCAATCTAACATTAATATGGGTTGTACAATTTGTCCAAAAGCTCTATAATATATTTTGTTATTTCTTTCTGTGGTTTTATATGCCAAGATGCATGGGAACTACAGTAGCTTATAAACTACTATAGCTTATAACTGTTGATTTATTTTGGAAGTAGATTTACGGTAGCTATAATGGGACAATTTGATGGTTATATACACTGTTAACCAATGATGAAACAAGAACAGAGATGCTGTATTGCAAGTGATTTTTCCTGCAAGAATACTGCTCTTTTATAGAACTGTATACTGTACTATGCTATATAATTGACACAATATGTGCCCCCCCCCATTATTTTACAACTTTGCCCTGATCCAACTGTATTGCCAGTAGAAGGAAATGATCATTTTTCAGCCTATTGGCTAAGATCAAGAAACACTGAAATGCAGATAGATGAAATCCAGATGCACATCCAGTTTACACCTGTGATTCCTGTTCCTTCAAACCATTTCTGTGCTTCCTTTTATTTTAAGCCTGGCTTACTGACTGCTGGGAGGAAGAATAGATTTTGGAGGAGCCAAAGCAGAGAAATACCTGTGTATATATTTCTTGTATTACACTTCATTTGAGAAAGGACAGTGAGTTCTTTTAGGTAGGTGCCTATAGGAAAGAGGGCCCTTTCTTTGGCTCCAAAACTCTCCCTGTATTTGGGTTAGCTATGTTAGCTGTGCGACAGAAGAAAATCCCAAATCCACAAAATAGTGACACCTAAACAACGAAACAACTAAAAACACATTTACCTGATGAAGAAGCCAGTGAAGCTTTGAAAGTTTGCATGATGTATTTTGTGCATTTTAGTTGGTCTAATAAAGTTGTCACTGTTTTGTGGATTTTGCATTTTGTTCTGTTTTGCTGCATGACCAGCACAGCTAGCCCTGAATATATTTCCTGGATTTGAAGATACTAAATTTAACTGCAAAGGGGATCCTTTAACAAAAGAGAGCTAATGGATAGGGACTTAACCCTTTGAGTCTTTTAGAAATCGGCTGTGATGGGCTGTGCTGTTTTGTTGATTGGTATATGGCCTTTTAATGAATTTTAAATGGCTTTAACTCAGTTGTTTAATTATTTTAAAAATAATTTTCATATTTATTTTTAATTGATATTTCTGTACAGTTTTTAATCTGTACTGTTTAATTATTTGTAAGCCACTTTGAGTTCCATTATTGGGAAAAAGGCAAAATATAAGAAATTAAAATAAATAAATACATAATAAACTCTCAATAATAGCATCATAGGACCGATGTTTGAGTTTCCATTCATATGGATGTGAAATATCAGGAGTAATTAAAATCTTTATATATGTATGCCATCATCTTTTTTTAGGCCATTGGTTGATTATATTTCAGGGGTGGAGAACATGCACCCTCTAGATGTTGGAGTGTAGCTCCCTTTAGACCCAGCCAACATCACCGGTGGTGAGGGATGCTGGGAGCTACCGACAAAAGACATCTACAGGGCCACAACCCTGTTATATCCAGTTGCAAAAACAGTTATATAATGAATACCATTTAATTGTTGTTGTTGTTTTAAAAAGGGTATTTCATCCAGTAAGCCGCATCTCCAGCCTTCAACATAAGGGTGTGTGTGTGTGTGTGTGTGTGTGTGTGTGTGTGTTTATGCTTGGCTTTCTTGCTTAGGGCAAAATTTTAAAAGAAATTTGGTAAAGCCAAAGCACAGTTAACAAGCATGACTAGCATGCAAGCAGGGATGTATGAGCCTACAGAGATTTATTGCAAGATTAATTAATACTATTCATGTCACTCTGCACTGCCTGATGATTCATGGATGTAGCTTGTTAAAGATGTAAACTCATCATCTCTCTGCACTAATCCACATGCCCAGATCATATTTAACTTTAATCTTTTAATAGCTGAATAGCAGAAGGTATACTGCCTCCCTGCTTCTTTTGTCAGATTCATCGTTCAAGTCACTAGCTAGGTAACCTCAACAATCATCCACATTGGATTCCTCTCTAAGAAGATGTCAGTATACCATGTTTAATAGCTCCATGACAGCTCATAATACTCATGTGGTTACTTCTTCTATCTAGTAAGCTGGAGAAAGAACATCAGAGCAACAGCGAGTGTGTGGATACAAGTGGGTGATAAAACACTGAACAAAATACCACACTGCGTAAAGTCATCTACATCCAACTACAGTATGGTCCAGTAAATAGTGGCTTGCTGTGGTGAAGCCGCAGTGGTCATATATGGCAGATAGCATCTCTCAGCTAACTTCACTGTAAATAATTTTGGCAGCTGCTTCAAGAGATGTAATTCCAGGCATAATTTCTGAGTCAGGTTGGGGTTAAGCAAAATACTCTTTGCTGGCATAATAATTATGCAGAGGTGTTTTGTTTTTTTCAAGGAAGTTGGTCGAGAGTTTGCAAGGTATCTTCAGATTATTCAGCTTTGTTTCTGCAACACTGTATACATTGCAAGTTCCAGACTCATGGGATGCCATGGAACATTTTATAGTCTGATTTCTTCTCTGAGTTTGAGGATGCAAGGTAGACTGGAAACCTGACTGTATTGATTTTCCTGGGTCTCTCAGTGGCACTCAGTACCCTTAACCCAAAGTATTTATCTAGACTGCTGGAAAGAGATGTGACTGAGAGACATCATTTTGCAGTGTCAGAAACTGGTGCCAGGGAATCATGGCCACTGACCAATGTGGAGTGGCCATCTTTCTCCTTGTGTTGTTTACTATCTATATGGATCACTTCACTGGCTCTCCTAAAAGACTATCTTCATTAGCTTTTTGGATGCAGAAACAGCGGGCTGGGGAAGAGAGAAATGGAATGCTTGTTCTCTGGGGGCAGGTGCATCTACATCGTAAAAATAACGCAGTTTGACAACACTTTTAAGTGCTGTAGCTCTGTCCTATGAAATCCTGGGATTTGTAATTTTGCAAGGCCTTCAGCCTTATCTGCCAAAGTGTGCTGGTGCTGACAGAACTACAGATCTCATGATTCTGTGAGATGGAGCCATGGCAGTTAAAGTGGTATCAAACTGAACTATTTCCACAGTGTAGATGCACCATATTTCCACTGGGTTTCTTTTTTAGGGTCCCCTCCCCCCATATAGTTATTGTAGGATTTTAGCAGCTGAAATCACAATCAGTCAGAATTTCCAGTTAGAATAAGAACCAGTGTGATGAGCTGGAACTTTGCAGATCCAAAGTTTAATCATCACTGAAATTCACAGCATGCCTTTGGGCCAGTCATTCATTCTCAGCCTGACCTGTCTCACATATGCCATGTTTTGTGAACAAAGTGGAGAGGTAAAGAGCTGTGTTCGGTAACTTCAGCTCATTAGAGGGCAAGTGGAGTATATATGTAACAAATAAACTACAATGTCTTGAAAAGCTGGTGCCTGAGTTTGCTTGCCCCCGACACACCTTTTTTATTCTTGTATTATGTCTTATTTAAAACTTTTTATTGATCTTATGCAAGCTGCTCTGGAAAGCTTTTTGGCTGAAGAGCAAATGAGAAATCTTTTAAATAAATTGTTGTTTCATCTGTTTATATAGAAACCTTAGCTTGGTTAGATTACACCCAATTCATTCTCCCGTTTTCAGTTAATCCCAGAAAACACTGAAGTCCTGAACTGATGTTTGGTGTCAGTAGTGGATTACATGAGGTAAAGAGTTGACTCCAGGCACATCATAGGTACTGAGATAGTTTTTAGTGGGATTGCACTCCCACTTAAAACAAGTTCACAGAATGAATGTCTTTTCACATTTGATCCTGCTCCTAGAGCAGGCAAATGTGACATACCAGCTTTGGTTGGTACACCTGCAGAATCACTTTCCTGCACTCTTGGCTTTAGTCACTCAAGCTCTAGTCACATTGAGGGTGAATTGTCATATCTGTATGTAGATTTAGAAACTTCCATTGGTTCAGAATCTAGCTGTTGAACGTCAGTGTGGGAAGTTTGAAGTCATATGTGGTCTGGGGAGCTGACAACCTTAAGAACTCTCTGCTCTCTTATTAATTTGTTTGAACACTGAGATCTATGTTGGAGACATTGCTCCATGATCTTCCACTAGCACAAGAATTGGCTATATCTATTATGGGGCCAGATTATTAGGAAAACTCTCTTAAGTTCTTATGCTTTTAAAAACCATTTAAAGAATGCTGGATTGTAGTATTTTGGATCTACAATTAACCATGCTGACTAGAAGAATTGCTCAAACTGATAATTCCAAGCTCCAAATTTATTTATTTAGGTATTTATATAATGCCTCCCAGCCCACAAGGGCTCCCGAGATGATGCACAACAAATAAAAGCAATTAAAACAATATAAAGATTAAAAAATGTAACTAATATATTTGTTTGCAGATGTAACCAAGCACATATTATGTATCATTGTCCCCAAAATTCTTTGTAACCCCCCCCCCAATAGTATATGAATAAAATATTTTGGATATTAAGGGTCTGTGTTTTCATTTGCACATTCATGTATATTCATATTTTAACATTTTTAAAGAAAATAACATTGTTCAAATTAAAACAGTTTTTTAAAAAAAAGTAAATTCAATTCTTAGCTCAATGCATGTTTAAACTCTACACATAAAAAGTTGGGACGAGGAGAAGGAAGGATCAGAGCCTCACAAGTCTTGCACATCCCTTGAGCAACTCTTGCATCTCCCTGCCTCAGAATTACTGAATAAAATACTTCACTAGGCTACTGCTAATGTTTAAGACAGTATTTAAGCCAAGGATTACTAAATATAACTGCAACATAACTTGTGTTACTGTACCCTGCAAAAATGATACCCAGCTTTATCATCCCATCACCAACAGCTTTTCAGCATCTTGCCTTTCTGAATTAGATTTGGTTGTTCTATTTCCATCTAAGAGACACCATTTCTAATTTCTGCCATTTAGTATATTTATACATCATCACTGATTCCCAGAAAGATTTAATTTAAATAACATTTGAATCTGTTTTTCATGTAATCTTGAGGATTTAGAAAAAGGTTTAGAAAGAGAACCGAAACAATCTTGATACCTAAACACATACGAAATAATTTAATAGTGATGCTGCTGAATTTTGGAGGCAGGACAGAAATGAGTGTTTTATTAATCAGAATCCATTCAAAATTTGGCTGGACCCTGAAATATGTATTGACCTTCTTGAGCTGTCCTTTCTTTCCCTAAACTTTCCCCCCTGTATTAGGCTTGAATATTCTACCAATCTAATTAGTGAAGGGTGCTTGGGAATTGTAGTTTGCTATTCCTTCTGCATTCCTTCTTGGAGCATAGGATCTCATGAAGAACTTGAGATAAGGATCTGAATGTTGCTGACGTCTCCCCACACTGAGTAGAACTTATGGCTAGCTTCAGGAATGGATAATTTTTACTACAATCATCCTCGCACCCCACAATTTAGAAAGTCTTGTTACATTATAACCTGAGTTCACTCTGTGTGTCCCTTCAAGTTGCCTGTTGACTTATGGTGACCCCATGAATATCATAGGGTTTTCTTAGGCAAGGAATACTCAGAGGTTTTTCCAGTTTCTTCAACTGAAGTATAGCCTACAGCTTCAAAAATTCAGGCTTGGGTCATAATTTCTCACTTTGCTAGCTAAACTGGCTAATCCCTTCCTTTCCTACACAAAATTACCTGAAATGAAGGTGTGGGTGCCCTGGTGGCTGGGAAAGCACACAGTTTTCAGTTCTCTACTCACCCACTATCCCCCAATTGCACTGTCAGGAAGGACTAGGATCACACTTCCCAAGTGCGCCATTTTCAGAGCTTTCTATGAATACAAATAGGTCACCATGAAGCCGGAATTCATAAAGAGCTGAGGTGGATGAAGCTTTCTCATGGCTACCAGCAAATAGATGAGCAACAGAGTGGTGTAGTGGGTTTAATTGTTGCACTACTGACTCTGGAGACCAGGATTTGATTCCCAGCTCAACCATGGAACCCACTGGGTGACCTTGGGCAAGTTACAGCCTCAGGGGAAAGCAATAGGAAACCTCCTCTGAACAAATCTTGCCAGGAAAACCCCAGGATGTGTTTGACTTAGGGTTGCCATAAGTCAGAAATGACTTGAAGGCACAGAACAACAAAAACTGGCAAATAGATTTGTGGAGGGTTCAATATGGTGGCTCCTGTGTCTTAAAAAAATCGACCTTCATTGTATACTAGTTTGGGATTTTGGCCCTGCATCATGTAAACAGGACACATCATGGAAAGCAAGCCCGGGAGTAATTTGGGGTAATATGTCCATGTATACAAACTCCTAGGTGAATTCTGCACCAAGTATAGAAAATCAGGATCTAATTTGAGCCTGGGCTCTAGTTTTCATTTTTTGGTCTGCTTTCCTTCTTTCTGCCCCTGGTTCATAATTTTACAAGCCAAAGATGAGGAGGAGAAGAGCAGGGAAGAAGAGGAAAAACTGAAGCCATCAAAGCAGCAGAAACTAAGAACTCCCTCTATGACACTGATCCTCCCTAGCTGAATCTTTTAAGGATGCTTGGTGCGTGTGTTTATGAGTGAACTCTAGGAAGTGTAGTTCTTGCTATGTTGTGACGGAGAACTGCAATTCCCAGAATTCCAATGTTTCTGCTCAAGTTTTTCAGATCTCTGAAAATACACAACCCTTTCTCTAATAAGGCTTAACAAAGATGCATGACTTTGACCCATTATTAATGTTAAATTAATGTCTGGGATTCATAATTGATGTAACAGGAATGGGAATAATAAGACCCCACGGAAGTTTGTGGGCTGCAAGTCATATTTACATTAGCTAGCACAGGCAAAGGTAAGTAATGCTAGGCAGTCCAACAACATGTGGAGAAGTGCAGGGCTTCCACCCTTGCTTATAACAAAAGAGTTCTTTATGATCCATTCCCTCTGTCTCTTTCCTCTCAATTATTGTTAGTTAATTACTGAGTTTAATTTGGTGACTAATGAGTTCTGCTTGCTATGAGGCAGAAAACATTCCAGTGTTTCAGTGGCTATTACATTCAGGGGGAAATAAAATTGAATGTCACCCTCTTTCTCTAGAGACTTTCAGTCAGAAACTGAACTCTGTGGTATGCTCACACAAGGTTTTAATTGTACTTTAAACTGTAAACTTGAAAAAGATTTTGAGCCCCATATGGTGGGTATAAAATTTTGGTATGTTTAAATAATGGGGTATTTTCAACCATAATTTCTATGTGGTGAAAACATCTTCATTGAACTTTGACATGAAGAAAAAAAACGTACATTCTTCAAATCCATTGAATTGTAATGTTTTTAAAGATACAGAAAATATTTGGATCTAATTAAATACGATGTTAAAGATGGATTTGAAAAAGGTTACTTGTCACTAACCATCTTTATTTAAAGACAAAGCAGTAAACTGATAGAGGAGAAGCAACTGCACCATAAACAGGATAAGGCAAAATGGTTTCTCCATTATCACAAGATGGGAAACAAGTAGAATTCTTCATACAGGAAATCCCCAGGCCCTTCCCATGCTGATGGCTGTTCTGAGTTGTGTCAACTCTGAGGGAGGCCAAGGAAGTGACTGCTCCAGGCCCTTCTTTCTTGCTCACTATCTCTGGCACCACAGCAGAGATGACTGGCAAAGGGCCACATTCATTTGTGAGGAACCATCATGAATTCAGGTACCCCATAGATAATGGGTGGGGCCATGCATACACCCAGTCTGGTCCCACCTAAACTTTCAGGTGTGTGGATTTATGCTTTTCTCTTAATATCAGAGGTAGACAAAGTGTACCCTGCAGGCCACAAGCAGATCTTGGAACCCTAAAATGCTGCCCCTGAAATCTGAGAAACCTCTCAGCCCAATTTTTTTTAAAATTATTTTTGGGTGCTTTTTTGCCCTAAAATTGCACCAAAGCTGCTAAAACAACCTGTAAATGGAACACTGTGTCCCCTTAACTCCCTAAAGCCTGCCAAAGAAATGGCCTGGAATCAGTCAAAATATCGGCCAAAAGTGACATCAGATCAGGCATGCAGAAATATGCTACTGTGGCCATCTGAGTGGGCACAAGGAGTTAAATTAGCCATTGCACTCTGAACTTTATCGCACCAGTCTTCAGGGCCGTTCTGAGAATGGCCTGGCAGGAAACGGAACGAGTGGGGAACGGATTTTACCGCACACTCCAGTCCCTCACTCGTTCCATTCCCCTCTCTTCCATGCCCATTCAGTTCCAGAGGGAACGCTTTTTGAGAACTGTTCTGAACAGTTCTCAAAAATTTCCCCCTCTGGAATGGATTGAGAACGGAAGAGAGAGGGAACGGAACGAATGAGGAACTTGTGTGTGCAGTAAAATCTGTCCCCCACTCGTTCCGCACTCGTTCCTGCTCCTTCCGTTCCGTTCTCAGAACGGACCCAGAAGGAGCAATGCGATAAACTTCAACGTGTAGTTGCTTGCCCCAGTTTATATACTCCCACATTCTCAGTCTCAAACTCTTTATCTCAGAAGCTTACCACACAGGTCCTCCTGGGTCCATTCTGAAAACGGAACGGAAGGATCAGGAACGAGTGCGGAATGAGTGGGGGATGGATTTTACCGCACACTCCAGTCCCTCACTCGTTCTGTTCCCCCTCTCTTCTGTTCTTAATCCGTTCCAGAGGGGGCAATTTTTGATAACTGTTCAGAATAGTTCTCAAAAAGCGTTCTCTCTAGAACGGAATGGGAACAGAAGAGACGGGGAACGGAACGAGTGAGGGACTGGAGTGTTCGGTAAAATCCGTCCCCCACTCATTCCGTTGCCTGCCGGGCCGTTCTGAGAACGTCCCAGAAGACCTGTGCGGTAAGCTTCTCAGATACATGTTTTTCTCTCTCGCATCCACAGTCACACAGTGCATGTGCATACATCCTCACGATACTGATATATACATACAATTACACACACGCTATAATAATTATAATAATATAAACAATATAATTCACACACTATACACTCATATGACCCAGGAACAGTTTTCTTGTAATGCAGTCATTAAAAAAAGCTGCACTAGTTACATGAAACATTTTTTAAAAATTTATGTTGTGGAGGGTAGGGGAAGAGTTCTGGACTGCTTGGGGAGGGAGATATTAGTCTTTCTGTCTCTCCCAGCATTGATCCTCTCCAGTTTTGCCTTTTAAAAAGCCAAATTGTGTGGGAAACTCAAGCACAGGGGGTGGACTATGGGCCAGAGTCTCCCTAATCTTTTCAATCCTATGTGGTGCCAAGACAGAAACCTTTACCCCAACCCAACTTGTTGCAGTTACTCAGCATCAAATGAAAATAACACTTCAAATTATCTGTTCAGGTATTCAAGCTTCACACTGAATTGCTACTGATTCCAGGGCCAAACCTGGTTAAAAATGAAGTCACTGATTTCCTGCTTCTTCAAGGCCCTCTTCTTCCAAGATTGCAATGTTTATGTGTGTATGTTTCAGAGGGGTATCCATGTCCCCAGAAATAACTCCTCCTAAAGCAGACATCTCTCATTGTGGGAATGAGACTGAACCATGCTGTGAATAGCAGCAGCTGACCTCACCTACTCACCATGAGCAGCTGTGTTCTTCACAATGTAAAAGGTGCTTGTGTGCATGGTTTATTTCAAAGTTTACAATTTGGACAGGTACACAAGGTGAGTTTGGAATGGGTTATGTGTGAGGCTGCTTCCACTGTTTGAACTGCTTAGAGCATTCAGACCGAAAAGAGAAAAACATGGGTGTGATTGCTTACTGATGTTAGGGAGCGTGAAGACACTGAAAGCATTTTAAGAGCACCCTCGAATCTTTTTTACACATGAAATAGTGTAAAATAGGGAAAGTGGGCGAGGGGGAGGAGTAGCTGTTGTCCATAAAAGTCACATCATCTTGACCAGAAACCTGGTTCTGAAACTGAGAACTTTATCGCACTGCGTTCCTTCCACCCATTCTGAGAACGGAACAGAAGGAGCAGGGCTGAGTGCGGAATGAGTGGGGGACGGATTTTACCGCACACATCCGTCCCTCATTTGTTCCGTTCCCCCTCTCTTCCGTTCTTAATCCGTTCCAGAGGGGGAAATTTTTGAGAACTGTTCTGAACAGTTCTCAAAAAGCTGCCCTTCGGGACGGGAGGGGCAGGGAAGAGAGGGGGAACGGAACGAGTGAGGGACGGGTGTGTGCGGTAAAATCCGTCCCCCACTCATTTCCGTTTCCTACTGGGCCGGGCCGAGAACCCGGTGCGATAAACTTCTGAGACACATCAAGTGTATTTACCTGACCCTAAAGGCCAAGGACAGTCTGGGGATACTGTTGGTCTACCGTCCACCCTGTAGCCTAACAGACTCCCTGGCCGAGCTGACACAGCTGGTCTCGGAGCTGGGGTTGGAATCACCCAGTGTTCTTGTGCTGGGGGACCTCAACATCCCCTTCGGGGCCAGCTCACAAGAACTAACCGGTGCAGCTCGGGAGTTTATGACCTCCATGACTGCCATGGGCCTGGCCCAGCTAGTCCAGGGTCCAACACATTGAGCTGGTAATACACTCTATGTGGTCTTTAGTACGGACCGAGAACATCCGTGGGCGGAGATAAATGATATCTCCCCCTGTCATGGACGGACCATTTTCTGCTCAAGGCTGGACTGAATGCCACTATCCAAAATCCCCTCGGGGGTGGAGGACCCATTACAATGGTCCGCCCTCAAAGGCTGATGGAACCCAAAAGGTTCCAAGAAGCACTAGAGGGAATTATGTTTGGGAACAATGGCGACTCTGTCGAAACCCTGATTAATAACTGGAATAAGAACCTTACCGGGGTAATAGACAGTATCGCTCCCGAGCGTCCTTACCAGCCCGCTTCAAATAGAAGACCTTGGTATACATTAGAGCTACGCCAGATGAAGCAGGCTGCTCAATGACTAGAGTGCTACTGGCAGAAACACCAGCACATATCTGACAAGACACTCCATGAAAACATGTTATGTTCCTATGGAGTGGCAATCGATGCAGCAAAGAATTCGTTCTGTGTTGCACAGATTGCATCGGCAGAGTCTCGCCCAGCAGAGCTGGCCAGGGTGGTTAGGGAATTAACTCAATTGCCTGCTGCCCTGAACCCTTTACTAGAACCAACTAGAGCCTGCTGTGACGCTTTCAATGACTTTTTTGTTGTTAAAATCTCTCAGATAAGAGCTGATCTTGATGCCGGTTTATTGACAGAATCATGCGAAGAGGCTTCCAGTGCCTCTGGAAGCAAGGTTATTCTGGATCACTTTGAGTTTGTGAATAATGAGGATGTGGACAAGCTCCTTGGTTGTGTAAAAAGGAGGACTTGTCCTCTCAACCCTTGCCCTTTGTGGTTGACTGTTCAGGGAGGAGAAGTAATAAAATCTTCATTACTCGCTATAATCAATACCTTTCTCCAAGAGGGGATATTCCCATTTGCCTTAAAACAGGCCATAGTAAAACCAATTATGAAAAAACCTTCTTTGGACCCCTTGCAGATGAGTAGTTACAGACCGGTCTCCTTATTACCATTTTTGGGCAAGGTGATTGAGAGGGCAGTCGCCTTTCAACTCCAAGCTGTCTTGGATGAAGCCGATTATCTGGACCCATTTCAAACTGGCTTCAGAGCAGGACACGGAGTTGAGACTGCCATGGTCGCCTTAGTCAATGATCTCCATCTGAGTATCGACAGGGGTAGCGTGTCCCTGCTGGTGCTCTTGGACATCTCAGCGGCTTTCGATACCATCAACCATGGTATCCTTCTGGAACGCCTGAGAGAGTTGGGTATCGGGGGCACTGCGCTCCAGTGGCTCCATTCCTACCTCTCGGGAAGATTCCAGATGGTGAGGCTGGGGAACAGCAGCTCTCGTAAAAGAGAGCTAACATTGGGCGTCCCTCAAGGCGCCATTCTGTCCCCCATGCTATTTAACATTTACATGAAACCGCTGGGAGAGATCATCTGGAAGCATGGAGCTCAGTGTTATCAGTACGCTGATGACACCCAGATCTATCTCTCCATGTCTCCAACTGACACAGTGACTAAGGATGGCACCTCTCCTCTGGATGCCTGCTTGGGATCAGTAATGGGCTGGATGAAGGAAAACAAACTCAAGCTGAATCCAGAGAAAACAGAGGTACTCGTGATAGGTTCCCCAAGTCCAGACAGGGAAATTTGTCATCCAGTCCTGGACCAGGTCACGCTTCCCTTAAAGGACAAAATTCGCAGTTTGGGAGTACTCTTGGACTCATCGCTACAGTTATCATCTCAAGTAGATGCGATGGCCAAGAGTGCTTGGTACCAGCTTCGGCTGATACGCCAACTGCAACCCTGCCTCGACCGAAAGGACCTTGAAACAGTAGTACATGCACTGGTAACCTCTAGATTTGATTTCTGTAATGCACTCTACATGGGGCTACCTTTGTACCAGGTTCGGAAGCTTCAGTTAGTTCAAAATGCTGCAGCCAGATTGGTTGCTGGAACTTCTAGATCAGATCATATAACACCGGTATTAAGATCTCTCCACTGGCTGCCTATTAGCTTCTGGGCTCAATACAAAGTGTTGGTTATCACCTATAAAGCCCTACATGGCTTGGGCCCGTATTACTTGAGGGAACGCCTCTCCCCATACAATCCGCCCCCCACTCTCAGAACTACAGGGAAATGCTTACTTAAAGATCCTACGACGAGGTTGGCATCAACTCACCATAAAGCATTTTCATCAGCAGCTCCTATATACTGGAACAAGCTCCCGGAGGAGATAAGGCTTAGTTCCTCTCTAGATGCCTTTAAGAAAGCCTTAAAGACCCATCTTTTCCGGTCAGCATATCCTCCTGACTCTCTGTAGAAATTATTCCTTGTTGAAAGATGCTTTTATGACTGACAGATGTTATTTAATGTTTTGATTCGTGATTTTAAGGATGCTTGTTTAATTATATATGTACTCACAGTTTTATTTATTTCTGTATTTGATGTGCGGTGTAATTGTATTGATGGTCTTGTGAACCGCTTTGATCACTGTGAAAGGCGGTATATAAATAAAGTTTTTATTATTATTTATTATTATTGTGTGTTTCTTGTCCAGCCTCTCTGTTGGCCTTAGTATGTTAACCAGCATATTCATGGACTCCTGGTGGTGTTTTACATTTCTTGCTTTATTTGAAGGGTGATGTTAAGCTCATTGGAAGTAGGCCATCAGCTTAATTTTGGTCTTGTCAGAAAAGACCATTTAATAGAGTCAAATGACAAAATTGCATTTAATTATTGCAGACAGGTTTCAGTGTGAAAAGCTAACGGTGTTTACTGACAAAATATTTTCTGCAGTGAAGTTTAAGTGGCATGTTCTGAAGCTCTTGACACAAGAAGTCCCTGGGGAATAAACAACTCAGGGCTTGTTCAGACACTGCTTCCAAAAATGAAATGTCTGTACAATAATAGGAAAAGTAGGCCTCCAGATTGGGCTCACTCTTTTCATGTGATGTTCTACATGTGTAGAACATCACATTCAGAACAGGTTGAACAATACTGTCTCTCTGACCCTCTGATCTTTTCCCACACTGAAAAGTGCACAGGAGTTCAGGGTGGATTGCAGTCAGGGTGGGAAAAAATCCATCAGTTTCACTTTGTAATGCACATTTTAAAAAAAAATCAGGTTCTACTCAGTACCATCAGGGAGAGGATTGTGGACATGATCCTCA
Organism: Sceloporus undulatus; assembly: GCF_019175285.1. Classification (NCBI taxonomy): domain Eukaryota; kingdom Metazoa; phylum Chordata; class Lepidosauria; order Squamata; family Phrynosomatidae; genus Sceloporus; species Sceloporus undulatus. The sequence continues at coordinate 224,349,775 of NC_056524.1, read as the reverse complement.
AAGCGGTGATGGAATGGATGAGAGGGAGCTATTGAGATTTCTCCCAACCTTCCTCACTTATTTATCTTTTTCTCTATTTTAGCTCCCCTCATTCTCCTTCCCCGCAGTACAGAGCTTGTATTATATATACAAATAAGCTTGCATTTCAGTTGCCCTCATTCTCCTTTCCCTCAGTATAGAGTTGGACAAAATGTAGCATCAATGGCTATTTCTGACCTCCCCACATTCCCTGAATTACCATCTTTCTGGCATAAAATAGATGGTAAATAGCTTCTCTTAGGAAGCCTGCAGGAGTGCAAGTCACCTTTTAAACAGATGGCAGGATTCCTTTGCAATGTTCATTTTTTTCAAAACCATGAATAGACATCTGGCCATTTCTGGGTTTGTTTGACATTTTTGATTGTCTGTGTTAATTCCAAATTACTTTTGTTTCCATTCCCCATAGTTAATTTTCCATTGAAATTTTGTAGAAGTAGTTATGTCCTGCAGTTTAGAAACTAATCTTATGCTGTGCCTGGTGCCTCAGCTGGAGAGGCCAGGATCAGGGTTTAAAGTTAATATTCACATATATGAAAAATAACATCCAAAATCTACCAGATTATACCTTTATGGGGACAACCAAAATCACAAAATAAATTGTGCAAGCTTTTGAAACTCCACTGGCCTCTTCATCAGGTGAAGTGTTGAAAATCATACAGGAGAAAGAAAAAAATTACAGCATTGGAGTCACAGGCTTACATTATATCAAGATGTTATTATTGTTCCAAGTTAAGATGGTTAACATCAGCTATCCATGTAGACAGAGTCCATCTCTCTTTTTGGCCAAGTGGGCTCCAGGAAAAAAAATTAAACTTCATTAGCAACACAAAAAAAACTTGCTTTAAGATCCAAGTTGTCTCTGTAATAACACTTCTTGAGAAATGTAATGTTTTCTGCCAAAGAAGGTAACCTTACACAGGACAAGTACAACCTGGCTCTCAAAGGAGGTTTTTTTCTGGTAACAAGAAAGTCACAGAGAAAATCTCATTGTATTGATCTGCATCTACAGCCTTTATTTAAACATCTTTTATTATTAAAGACCAGTTATTTTTAAAGTAAAAACAGTAGCCTTAAATTGACAAATTTTATTCAGCAAAGACACCATACTGGTAACAGTTGATGTGACATAATTTTCTACCAACATACTGTGTAATGATGGCATTCAGTCTCTTAATGAATTGCTAAACTTCAGAACCAGCAAAACATCTTGTGTAGAAGTTTTTACTACCTTACTGGCATTGATCTTCACATGCAATAATTTTACCGTTAGCAAAAATAAAATCTACTTTAGAAGGCACAGCAATTGGCACACACTCATGACTCCATTATATACAAATGGGTAAACTAGAGCAAACTATCACCACAGAATATAGATCACTTGTATAGTGGAGATGTACTGATGTCATTTTCATTATATGGACTCATGGCAAAGAAAATTTTGGAATACTTTACAAACTACACCAACTGTTACATTCTGTTATTAAATTCACTTACAATAGCACCCTTGAAAATCTGCAAATCCTTTTCCTTTGTCATCTTCTAACCATCAGAGATCAGTGGTGGTTTTCCCCACATATTTCATGTTGAATCTGAGGTGATAGCATTCAGTCATAAATATGACATTGGTGGATTTACAAATCATTACAATTCTTTAAACTGGCAGGTTTTCCCAGTGCTTTCAAAAGTTGTTTCATGAAGATATGCACATGTGATATGATCTAGGATTTTCAGTTGGTGTTTTTATTGCAGCTCTTACCAACAGCATCTTTAGGCAGGATGATTGACAGAAAGCAAAGATAGCATTATTAATAGATTTAGCACGATGTGCTGAATTACTTATCAAGTGGAAGCTTTCTTTGATTGCTAAGTGGTAACTGGGAGATGTTGGTTGAAAACCAAACAGAAAAGGCACACAACTGTCCCCATTTTTACTGCTTTTTTTGTGGAGGAGACATTCTCTAGTCCCAATGGATATTATGCTCAATGATAGGAGACTGATATTCTTTTTGAAACAAGTGGTGTTATAGTCACTAGCTTCTTTGTTGGTAAATAGCATTATTGTTGCATATACATTTAACCCTAAGCATAAATACCAAATGTTGTAGGCTATATTTCAGAGGAAGGGACTGGCAAAACCACCTCCTTATCTAAGAAAACCCTATAAAATTCATGTTGCCATAAATCAACAAGCAGCGTGAAGGCACATACAAACACACACACCAAAGGATACATAAATTGAATGTGTGTTTGTGCACGCATGTGCACGCACGCGCGTGTGTTTACACTCTCCCTAAAAACTGCAATGTTCAGTTGATTTGATTTTTTATTCTCTGTGTGTATGTGTGTGTGTGTGTGTGTACACTCATGCACTACATGCATGTAAAGTGAATAAGACTATATTGCTTGGTACTAAATATCATCCTGTAGACTGCTAAGGTGCTGCTTAGATGAAATAGTTTGTTAGAACAGAATATATACTGATGTTGTTGCTGTTGTGTGCCTTCAAGTCATTTCTGATTTAAGACAAACCTATCACAGGATTTTCTGGGGCTGGGAGTGTGTGATTCACCCAAAGTCACCCAGTAGGTTGCCAAGGCTGAGTAGTGAATAACCCTAATGTCCAGAGTCGTAATCCAATTCTCAAACCACTGCACCACACTGGCTGAAGACTAAACCTATATACTGATACCCACGGGCAAATGTATATTTAGTTTCAAAACACCAAGTCCCATTGGTCTTCATGCTTCAAGTGTTTGGGGAAGTTAAAGTAGTAGCTCTGTGTGTGTGTGTTGGGGGGGACATTAAGAGAAGTAATTAATGTAATAAAGCTAACCTCTTTAGACTGTCTAGCAAAAGTCTAAAACAGAAAGGACTCTAAACAGAGTAACTGAAAGCAGAGGGAAGGAACTGTATATTAAATACAGTATAATCAGTCATTGCATATCTGTGGCATAAATGCTAGATAAATGCTGGTGTAAAGACAAATCTTTCTGAGCATATTGCAGTTCTAAGACAGATTCTTCTACTTACTCATACCCACATTTTCAGCAATTTCAAACAGGGTAATCGTGCTAGTCTGCTGTAACAAAAGCAATAAAGAGTTTTATAGTTTATTACAGTAGTCCTCATGTATAAAGATAAATCATCAAATATCAAAGTCAGAATCATCCAGGCAATGGTATTTCTAATTTCTGTGTATGGTTGTGAAAGCTGTACAGTGAAGAAAACTGGTAAGATGAAAATCAACTCATTTGAAATGTGGTGCTGAGGAAGAGGTCTATGGATACTATGGATTGCTAAAATGACAAATGAATGGGTCTTAGAGCAAATCAAGCCTGAACTCTTTCTAGAAGCAATAATGACTCAGTGGAGGCTGTTGTACTTTGGACGTGTCATGAGACAACATGGCTCACTGTAAAAATAAAAAAACCACGTGGCAAAGCAGAAGCAATAGGAAAAGAGGGAGACTACATCACAGCTGGATTGAGTCAACCAAGGCAGTTACAAGCCTGAGTTTGGAAGACCTAAGCAGGCTAGTTGATGACTGGGGATCTTGCAGGTTTCTCATGCATGAGATTGCCATAAGATGAAGTCAGCTTGATGGCAAATAACAAACATAGGGCCCAAACAGACAGGCCAAAATAAAGCTGCTTCGGGTCACTTTGGAGGTATGCCGTTAAAATGATGCATGTGTCCTAAGAGGCCAGAAGCTGCGCCAAAGCCATGCTCCAGTCCTAAGAACTGGAGCGCAGCTTTGGTGCAGCTTCTGGCTTCTTAAGATGTGTGTGTCATTTAAACAGCATACCTCCAAAGTGTCCTGAAGTAGCTTTATTTTGGTCTGTCTGTTTGGGCCCAAAGCCTTCTTGATCAGATGCATACACTGGTATCCAGAATTTCAGGTATAAACAGTTAATGTAGGATTATAATCTATGAATTCAGAAGGAAGTTGAATCATATGGAATGCAACAAGTTGGAGAAGGATGGTGTAGAGTATTACTTAAAAAATGTGAAGTGTGAATTAAAATGTAAAGTGTAAAAAGGTTCAAATTCCACCATGAATTCTTTAAGTGGCCAGTTTAGGCAAACCATTGCATGTCTATGTGTAGATAATTTCAGTTTATCTTTTATAGGAGTACAAAGGTGACTGGCAAAGTATGTTTGGAGAATTTGGAACATTGCATGAACGGTGATGATTAGTGATCATTCTCTGGATATCTTTAGACCCCCAATATTCAGTTATCTCTTCTTTCTGTAGTTTCATGCATTGCATGTGTTGTATTTGGTTCACAGTATTTATATCCAGGATTTATATTACTTGGATATCCAGTCAAAAATCCAAAACATTAAAATAGCTTAATATCATGAAGCATAGTACTGTAACAGAAACTTTATTAAGAAAGAAGACCCAGTGAAGAAATGTTTAGAACTACATCTGAAGTTTATCTAGTGTGGAGAGGTCTATTTTCAGCCACTTTGACACGGTACAGACAGCCCCAAAGGGGCAGCCTGCAGCTGTCCCTGTTCATGCCAGATTGGGGCCAGGGCAACCTCACCGGCAGCCCCTGCGGCCCCAATCCAGCATTTTTTCAGGCCAAAGAGAAGCGGCAAAATGCTTTGACATGGAAAAGGGGTGCCTTGGCACCTTAGGCGCCCAGTGCACCCTGGCAGGGCCAGCGCTGCATCGTTGGTGCAACCATTTGGTTGTTGCGCCAAAGATGCGTGTGCCAAAAAGGAGCTTCATTTTGGAGGTGGTGTTGGTGCCGTCGCCAGGCCACCATAAGGTGCCAGGGCTGGCACAAAGACGTCACACCCACACTGCGCCATTTAGACACGCCGTGTGCATGACATCACAATGGCGGCACCCACATGGATGGTACACTGCAATCATAGCACTACCGCACCGTGCTAAGGTTAGGGACCGTGTAGTTGCCACGCGGTCCCTGACCCTAAAATCGGCACCAGCACAGCGCAAAAGGGCGGTCTGTACCTCGCCATAGTTACTGGATCAGAATGGTATCTCAAAATATCAACAGTTGAATACACATATATTTGCCACTGAGGGTTTTTGTTTTGTTTTTGTTGTTATTGTTTTTAAATTTAAGGTTCTTTATAAGCTGCTGTGAGAATCTAATGAAAAGAAGAGTAAAAAGTCCATCAAAGGTAGCAAATCAGCCAGACTTTGTGTTGATTTCAAGAACCAGATAGATCTGTATTACTTTTTAAATGATTCTGGTTTTGAAACCCGTATTAAATTTGTGTAGAATCTCAGTGCAAGGAGAAGTGTGAATGGTAGTCAGCACCTCCTGCATTCTGGACAAGGGTCATAGGAGTGATTTTAATTAAAGAAGCAAACAGAAACTAAATGAAGGCATTTATGACATTTATCTGACATTTTTGTAGCATTTTTGTTTCCATCTACTAGGACATTGAAGACAGAATGTGAAGCTTTGCCCACTATAATCATTTTTAGCTATTAATTTTTGAGATGTAGCATTGTTACCCAATGTGCTTCTTGTAACAATCATTCCTAGTTTTCAATTTGCTTTAAATTATTAGACCTTTGACATCAATGTAGGTCTTGAGGTCCATTTGTTTTAATAAATGGCAACTCTTCCCATTGTTTTATCGGTATCAGTGTTGCAACTCATTTTGTGTTGTTCTGGTTCTTGAAACATGGCTTATATAACTTTTTTTGTTCTTAATCTTCCTTCCAAGCATACAAAACCATTTTGTATGCTTGGATGGCCTTTCAGCAATTCCGTTCAATAAAACAACTTGCATGAAATTGATGGCATGTGGTTTTCTTGTCAACACTGTGTTCGTTCTTTCACTCACTCACTCATTCAGTCCCCAAGTTTTCATAGGAATCTCTTAAAATGTAATTGACTTTGGAAATAACATGCAAATGGGCTTGTAGCACTCCACAATATGTGTATTTCTCATTGTTAAGAAAGCCACATTTTATTTATTGTATAAGCTTCTGTGTTTGTATACAAATCATCGATTCATTAATCATGGAAACAAAGTTTCCTAAATCCAGTTATTCCCAGCTAGAGTAGATCCACTGAATACATTCAACTTATGTATGTATTATTTTCCATGTTTCTAACTTTAGTTGCATTTAGGATGATGCACCATAAATGAAAAGGAAGGTTTCATATTGCAACAGCTATAAGCTACAAGTAGAGTGCTGTTTCTCTTGTACCAAAAACTCATTCATTGTATGTTTGTTTGCATATATATTGTGTGGCTACTGAAACCAGTGACTCATATCCAACATTTATATCAGACAGTATTTTTACTCTACTGCATTGAGCTTAATTTTATTTTATATGGTCTTTTAAGTACCCTACCATATTGTGATTCCAGGAAGGAAATTTTGGTGACCCACAATTTCAGAGAAACAGCAGATCAAAAGAGTGGTCCATAAACAATAAAAGTTCAAGAACTGCTGATGTAGGGCATTTATTTATGTATTTCTGGTATTTGTTAAGCACCTCATAAAATAGATGTCTAGGAGCTGTTATTTCTTTCCATGTGCTTAACCGTTTCTCTGGAACTGGTAGAAGAACATTAAAAGGAATGAATGTCTTCAGAACACAGCTATATATTAATTGACCTGAATCCTTCATTTATAAAAGATTGGTATTCGTTATTAAACAATGGTACTGCCTGTGTCCCGGCTTAGGGCTTACTGTTGACTCTTCATCATTAAGATATTTGTCCTGATTGTCTCTACCCTCCTGCCTTCAGAGGGGCAGACCAGTGCCAGCAGAAACCAAAAGAAGGCAAAGTAATTGTAGCTTTCCTCTTCCCTTTCAGTGGTGCTGGTGTAGTGTAGTGCGTTGAACTAGAACACTGGGAGACCAGGATTCAAATGCCAGCTCAGTCATGTAAACCCCACTGGGTGACCTTGATCAGGTCACACTCTCTCAGCCTCAGAGGAGGGCAATGGCAAACCCCCTCTGAAAAAGGTTGCCAAGAAAACACTATAAGTTTCCCTTAGAGTTGCCATAAATCAGAACAACTGAAGATGCCAGCGACATATGCTGGCAAAACGTCAGGTATAAACTCTTCTAGAACATGGCCACATAGCCCGAAAAACCCACAAAAAATTACCTGGTTGGTATTTTATTAAATAATTAAGCTGGCAGGGGTGGGTAACTTCAAATCCAAGGGCCACTTTTCTGGCCCTGGAATCTTTCAGGAGCTGCACAGATGAGGATACTCTGGGAGAGTCTGGTTAGGTTTGGAAAAAACAGGCTGGGGGGGGGGGGCACATGTGGCCTAGGGCCAGACTTTTGCAACCCTTACATTAAAGTTAGAAAAGATCTTACAGGTCTTTATATCATTTTTGAAAAGAACTGTGACTACCTAACCAACTTTATAGAAGAAAGCCATGGGCCTATGTCTGTATTCTTCTCCTTTGCCATGAGTCTGTACAGATCATCATAGTATGAAACACACAACTTTTGAGACATTTCTGACCATTCCAGTTACAGAGAAAGGTTGAAAATGTTTGTGCTTGAACTACTAGACAATAATAATAATAATAATAATAATAATAATAATAATTTATTTCTACCCCGCCTCACCAATAAGATTGAGGCATCTTCCAAATATAAAATCCATACAATATATTAAATAAATCCCACTATCCCTTCCCTCCTTAAAACAAATCAACATCATAATAATAGTCTCAAGCACATCTGTTTCTGTAATTTAGAAAAGATCATTTTCAAAAGCACCTTTTGTACAATTATCTTTTATATGTCACAACATGACACTGATGTGCTATTTAGCTTTTCCAGCAATATATCATCATTATAAGACGGCTTGTTAAGGAAGGGGACAGCAGCAGGAAGGTCTTATGTCAATTCAAAGATGTGAAAGAGTAGTTTAGAGTCTGCAACATTCAGACCTTCTCAGGCAGTGTGTTGTGCTGATACCTTCTCAGAAGACTTGCCAAGATCTTCATCTCTTTCTCAGTCCTACTTCTTTGTCTAATTTAACTATTTCCTCCTGGGAAGTTTCCTGTTTCTTCTACACAGCTGGGTAGCAGACCTGCTATAAGAACATACATAAAAACAAAAATTGGCATATGTTGTGGTGAAAATCTTTTATTAATCTAAATGAGTAGGTTTGCATCTGCTTTAGTTTAAAAAATAAAGAGTTTCTTAAAGACATTAACTCTGTTTTCAAGAAATGTCCAAAATAGGTTAACTTGCTTTTACATTTGTTCTCAGCTTGTTTTCTTGGTGCAATTTTAGTAGCAGCCTTTTTAAAATATCCTCTTGGACAATCTGCTCTGATGTAAAATGAAAAATTGGCCTCAGTTCATGTAATTAAATTTATGTAACATGTTCTCATTTCCCAGTGATGAGGCGGCATATAAATAAATCCTATTATTATTATTATTATTATTATTATTATTATTATTATTATTATTATTATT